>NC_050493.2:12057313-12237313 GCF_012460135.2 Molothrus ater | reverse complement strand
TGCTGTTTCCAGTTCAAGTTCCAGATGCGTGGAAGACTTTGGGGCAGAGCTTTTTTGTTTGGCTTTTTTATTTATTTTCATTGCCTCTGAGATTATCAGTGCATTAGTGGGAGGAATTGGCATTGATTGATTGCTGCACCCTAATTGTGTTTTATCCTTTTTCTCTATATTAATGTTGGTGGCAGCAAGTCTTGATGTGCATGAACACTTTTGGCTTGCAGTGCAACAAAAGCACTGCAACTGCTGGGGCTTGTTCTGAGCAGAGAATCAATGATAAGACATTTTATTTCTCAAGAACTGTTTTTGATTTTATTATAACTGCTCCTTTCTATGGCTGAAACTCATTTAAGCCTGTAAACAATAACTGTGTTTGTGAGTCAGGTCTCATTCTGACATTTGCATGTGCTATACATTTCCATCTACTCCTGGATCAAGTAATGCCTTACTTTGAACAATGTCTTATGCTGTACTTCTTTTGCAGCATGGTTAAATATCCATTTATTTTCTTCTTTTTGATGCTGAGGGATTATGTCATGTAAAACAATAGCAGGCAAAGTAATTTTTGATTGGGCAGTCGAGCCCATCGCTTTGCAACTCAGACTACAAAGGCAGAATAAACTTTGTAATCTCTAAAGTGGTAGCATTTATTGGGCATGTTGATTTTTAGACCCCTACAATTATAGATCTGTCAGGTGTTACAAAGCTAGTGCTTGTGGTTTTTATTGAATTTTATAATCTAATGGAGGGTTATGATACATAAAAAAATGGAAGTCAATATCAATAAGATTGTCTCCAAATTAAATAGCAGGTGTTTACGTTGTTCATTTTATTTGTATTTTTTACTACAAGTAAAAATAGCTGGGAATAAAAAAATCGACAGGGAATAACTGTGTAGGAACTGCTGGAAAATACGTTCAGGGTAGAATCTGCTCCACTGTTCATGGGTGGAACAGTATTGCAATGGTACGGCATTTTCTCCTCATTGTTGCTGACAGATTTGTTCTAATGCTGCCTCCAAACCATACAAGCCTCAGCTTATCTCAGCTTGCAGTCACAACGTTGACACACATATATCATAATCTCAGTCATCTGAAGATGTACAGTGTAGGTGAAGGCAAATTTGGTATTTTGCAGCCATCATTTATTTTATTATCTCTGTCCTTAACTGTTCCATCTGTGGTAATCATACCTTTTGTGGTCAAAAGCGATTCCTTATCTCTGTGGGTCGGTGCTTATGAAGTGTCCAGGCTTCTAAAGACTACTGTTAGTAATTCCTAAAGCTCTTAGGGAAGTGATTAGGGAGTCATGATTGCTCACAAATTGAGTCTTTTTTCTGCTTGACACTGATCCTGTGATAGTCTCCCCACTTAATCCTCACCAGCAATTTGCCTATAGCTGCAGCTAACAGGAGGTGATTAGAGGGGAGTTGCCCACTGCCTTTTTACTTCTGTTGTAGTGGCACGTCAGACAGAGGCTACTGAATCAAAGCTGTTTTCCTATTAACTCAACACCTCCTAACGCATTAGAGCCCCTTTTATCTAATCGCAGTGTGCAGCTTCCAGCGCTATTCTAATGCGACTTGGGACTCCTTTTAAAAGATCGCAACGAGCATTTTTAATAGTAGAGAACAAAAAAAAAAAAAAAAAAAAAAACAAAAAAAAAACCAAAAAACCACCAAAAAGCAGAATACCTAAAGATAAAAGCAAAATAATGACACTAACAGGTCTCATCTTTTATCAGCACATGCATGTAACCCCGATTAAAATTACAGACAATTGTCGCCCTGCATCAATAGACAAGCAGACTCCACTTTCTCTAAACATTATTTTAATTGCAAGCCGGCTGACAGGTAACTGATGTCATACTTCTGAAGTGATAATGGGTGCATTTACAAGTGAGAACTGCACCAGTGAAATGGAGAGTTAACTTTTCTAAGTAGTATTTAAAAGAAGGAGAATATGAAAGGCCTCAGTGAAAGTTGCTAAATATTTACTACTTATTATTCTTGACCCCTTTCTAAAATACATCAAGGATTAGATTCTGGTTAATTATTTTCTTGGTAGGATACAAAGTCTTCACACTGAAGCCTACATTCTCTGTTTTTATAAGTGTTCTTTTAAAAGATGCACTGTTTTATACTTTGCTACTTTATTGACAGAGCTGTTAATTACTTTAAGTTGTTCTGAAGACATTAAAGGAATGGATTTAAAAAGAATTCTGTAATGGCATACAATGTGAAAAATGTCCAACTGCTCTAATTTAAAGTTCCTTATCTCCTTTCTATTCTTGAGGTTTACTTTGCTGATGATAAAGGTGTGTTCCATGAATACCTTAGTGAATATATGTAAATTACAAGCTTTAGAGCATGTAATATGAGCAAGTTACTTTAGCATGCATTAACAATTTGAAGTGGACTGCTAAAATGTAGGAAAACACACACTGATTGTGTGTAGGCTCAGGCTCAGCCAGCTCATCCCACTGAGAGCCACAGACACCTCAAAATGTCACCTGTAATGACAATTAAGGATCTAATTTGATCCTACTGGACAAAGCTTTCTGCTTTCAGGCTGTTGAGAGATAATTTCCTATGCAGTACACACGTATAGATAAATTTAATAAATCCTGGAATTGTAAAATTCCCTTTCTGAATGTGCCCCCAGGTCTGTCATGTGTGTTGATATGACTTAAGACACATTTTCTGCCAAAACATTAAAAATTGCTTTGCTCTGTGGCTTTGTTTTAGCATTAGGTGTTGTTTGTTCTGTTTTTGGGTTTTTTAAAGAGAAGTACAAATTATGGGAAATTCCTGGTGCCAGTGTTATGTGCCTATTTTCATTTGGCTGGCCAAAGCAGACAGGGCAGGAACAAAGCCTGAACCAGGTCACTCCAGAATTCCTGCTTCTTATTTTTCCTTTCACATATTACTGTTGTCCTGCTGGAGCTACCAGCTACATAGAAAAACTTTCCCATTATGAGGTGTGTTAGTCCAAAAATTCCCACCTTGTGTAAAATCCTTTGGAATGGGGTGGGATCCATGAGGGAATCCTACATGTACCTGAATTCTGTTGCAGAACCCATTTTGCAGGAAACATTTACTTGAGGAACCCTGTTATTCTTTGGTTGTTACATTTTGTCTTCAATTGTACATTGTGTTCTTCATTTTTAATGTGGCTGCAGAAATGTATCCCATAATTCTTTATAAGGGAGCCAAATAATAACACCTATCATTTGTCTTTTCTTGGAAATGGAAGGCATGAATAGACTGTTTTCTCTTGTACACTCATTTGGGATTTTTCTTTATGTGGCAAATACTACACATTAAAAATATCACAAATTCTATTATATGGAAGCTTATGAGCTTTTTGGTATTATAAAACCATAAGCAAAACAATAATAATAATGATAATAATACAATAATAAAGGCCTCTCAGAACTATTTCTGCATTGGGTTTCATGCTTTTTGAAGGTACTGGATGCAGAACATAGAAAATAGATGTAGCTTCTTTGGCTACACATCACTGAGAACTGGCAGGGCATCTTTCTGTACGAGTGCTGAATGTCCAGGTCTTTAAAGTTAATTTTGTTTATTTAAGTAGTTAGTGTGCTTTAGTTTTAGGGTGAAATACAGCCAATTCATTATTTTTAGGGACACTGAAAAATAACCTTTGTTTCCTGTTGTTCTGTGCCATTTCTGTAGAAAATGGAGCATCTCTGATTTTTCAGAGGTGCTGTGGAAGTAGCTGGAATTTTAGATTTGCACAGTTATGCAGGCAAAAACTATTGTAGGTCATTAGCTAGTAACTGTGATAGGGGAAAACATTATTTTTGTATTTTTAAAACTTAAAGTTTTATCTAAAAAGTAGATTTCTATGTCATATCAACAGACTTTGTAACTTTGTTCAACTTCTTTTCTTTCCATCTTTTCTTTTTTTAGAAGGCTTGAGGTAATGGGCAGTAGTGGCAGAGAAGTAGAACAGTGTTTAATTGGTGATTGCAGGCTGGAATTTGCAAAGTCTGCATAGATATGGAAGGGTACAAAATTGCTGCCCTGAAGGAGCCAGACTGTTAATGATGGGTAAAGGTGAAAAAAAAAATAGTGTGAGATGGATGAAATCTGAATGGATTCAGATTTCATTAAATTAACAGCTTCCAGTTTTCCCACAGATTAATTACAAAATTGGCCATTGCAGGATTTGGTTCTTTCATCCTCAAAGTCCTACCTTGAGTCCTACAAATGCCCTGCTCCCTGTGATGCAGCCCAGGTTTTCTCCTGGGGGAATGCTGTGGGTATCCCACATTCTGTCTGGGGCTGGAAGTGGATTTTACTTCCAGGGAAATGCTCAGGACTGGTTGTGAGGCTGCCAGGATGAAAATTTGGCTCTGGAAGGAAATCCCAGGTGTGTGCAGGGACAAGGAGAGCAGGAATCTCGGGGGCACCTGCCCTGTGCCCAGAGCCAAGCCCAGCTCTGATTCCAGCCCCCTGAGCGCTGGCTTTGGTGGGCAGGACCCTTTCCCTCTCTTTGATGGAATCCTGTTGGCACACTGATGTTCTGCTGCCTTCAAAGTGCACCTCACAATGGGCAATAGAAATGGTGAAATGGTTAAATACCATGGGGATGGCCTGCTTTCACAGCCTGTGGTTCTATCAAAAACAAAAAAGAGACAACTAGTAAATAGGAGGGGGTTGGGGGAAGACTGCTTTGGCAATTTCCACAGCAATAAATTCAGTTTGGTCTCTAAGAGTAAAATTGAATCGTATTTTAGTGAAGTATGGTGTGCAATACAGACATGGAGCATCAAACAGTGACCTTTGGTGTTGCTTTTGTTCCTTTCTCCTTTGGAGGCCAGGCTTTAGTGTATCTAAGGAGACCTGGTTGGCAGGTAGTTTTAGAGTTTCATTTCTGAGAAAAGGCTTTTAAAAACTGCAATGCAATGAGCAGTGCTGTTATTGGGGCCCAGGCTGTCCTTCAGTGAAGCCAGGCCTGTAATTTTCATGCTAGCACAGTTTTAGGGGTGGGGAGGCAGGGCAGGCTCCAGTGCTTCCACAAGTGATATGGCTGAGCAAGCAAGGCTGGTATTTGGTCTGCTCTTGTGGTACTTTTACAACAAACTCCTAGAGAACTTCCACTTTTTTTTGAGCATGTATTAAAAATTAAAAGCCCAAAGCATTTCTGGCACTTGTGCTGTCTGCACTCTCCAGAGGACAATCAGTAACAGGCTGATAGAATCTTCTTCTTTTGTGCCTCCCATGAGTCTCTAGGCTGCTTCTGCTGGAGAGTGGAAAAACGTGGCTGCATCCTCACCCACATCCCAGGGGAAATAAGGGCACTCTGCAAGGCATGGGATGTCCTGCCCTTCCTTGTGCCTGTGTGAGTGTCTGTGCAGCTGCTCACTGAACCAGTCAGGAAACTCATCTGGGTGCAGATGACCCATTTATTGCAGGTTCATTTGGCCAGAGTCAAACCCCCAGCCTTGTTCACCCCTGTTCCTGTGCAGGTTTGGGGGGGTACCTGTGAGAGCAGCTGCACGACTGGCACCACCTTTGGGAACAGCCCCTCCTGCAAGCTCATCACTGAGTCATGGCAATTTTAGAGAAAGGAAAGAGGGAAAATATGTAAGAAAAAGAGTAACTGGATACACTCAAGAATGTTTTTATGTTCCCTCTGACCATACAGAATATTTAAAAATGCTCATTTATTTGTATTCAAATCAGGACAGCTCAGAGCTGCATTTGGAACTTTGCATGTCCTGTGTAGGACATTGTGAGTCCTTTCTTAATTAAACAGCAAATATGTGTTTGGACAGTGGCTGATGCTGTGGAAATGGAGCCTCAACCTTGAAGATTTCTTACCCAGCTATTAGCATAAGAATTATTTATAGTAGAATGCATTACAGCTTTCTTTTTAAATATCTGAAGTTGTGTTTCTTTGTTGTGTTTTCGTTTTCCTCAATAACATTAAAATTGACCTTTTTTTCCTTGTTTTTTTTTTGTTTTTTTTTTTTTTTTTTCCCCATTTGATCATGTCAGAATGCAGAATTGGGTACATTATTTAATTCTTTCTTTTTGTTCCTGAAATTATCTATGGTTAGCTTACGGAAGTTGGTTTATGCAAAAACAAAGCAAAAGCCTATATAAACAATCAATATTGACAGTCTAAGGCAGAAGTTACTCTGATGACTGATTGAATCCAAAAATTATTCAGGTTCGTCAAAAACTTCTACAGAGTGTCAAGGATATTTTTCATATTTGCATTTTATGGCATAGCTTAAAAACTACATAGAATTTATGTTTTGGGGTTTTTTTTTTGGTGGGAAATAGTTCTTTGATGAAAAATTCTAGCAACCCCATTGCCAATATTTGAGAGAATTTATTTTGTTTTGGGTCAATGGTTTCTCTTCAGGAGCAAAGGCCAAGTAATAAGTAAATGAGAGATAATGTGCCTTTTGCTAAGATTTTGTCTCAATCCTCTACAGAGAGATGTTGATGTAAACTATAAGATGGAATATCTGCACTACATCTGGAAGTTTTTTTGCTTTGAAAATGTCTAACTGTTTATCAACTTCAGCCCTCTAACTTCTAACCCTTGCTCCTTGCAAGGTTATTTCTGTAAAACCATCTGAATGTTTTTTTGACTTGTTCTATATATGTAAAAGGCAGAGTTCACTAATAACAAACTTGTCCTATCTGACAATCCCTGACAGGCAGACACATGACATGTTGGCTCTTTAGTGTTCTAGAGAGAGGGGGAAAACATGTATTTGCTAAAATAAAAAGTCCCAAACAAACTCTATTGTTAAGGAGGGATTACCTTAGGAAGAACTGGTTTAAAAACCCAAAAAGTTTGTACAGTCAGCATGGCTCTGCTAATAGTTCTGTTCCCAGACACATCAAGACCTCAATTTCCTCACAGCAGTGAGTCTATTTCCTCACAGCAATAGAAAACACCAGATTGTACTGGGATATCCAAGTGGAAGATAATCACCTATGAAAATGCTTGTCTTGGCTTTAATGCCTTGGAAAAGTGACTTGGTTTCACTGCTTCTAATATTATATATGCTTCTTTCTGTAGAGCAGCAAAAGGTTTTGGTTTGCTCCCATTTGCATCGGTTTTGGTCCTTTCCTGAGATTTTTTAATGGTCATTATTTAGATTGTGGTGACTTTTAGAGATGCAAGTGTGGAAGCTACAGGCAAAGATTATTCTGCCTCATCTTGTGAGGGCTGACTGAAGATGGCAGGACTTTGGGGCTGTAATTTGGACAACTGTAAGGCTGATAGAGTTTTTGCTTCTTTGATGGGTTTGATAGCAGTGTCTTGAATAGTCAGCCCCATGAGAAATGTGTTGGTCTAAACCAAAATTAATTTGGTTTGCACACAGACCCTGTACAGTCTTTCAGAACTGGTGTAAAACGTGCCCAGTGGAGGATATTTCAAGTAAAGGAGTAGTCAGGTTTATAATTTTCTGTTCCTCAGTGTTTCCACCTTGGACCTACAGGACTATCAATGTAATATGTAGTCTAAGTGTTAAAATGGGCAGTGAAGATGTGCAGTTCAGGAAAAACAAAACAAAAAACCAAAAACAACCAAAGTAAAACCAACGAACCCAACCCTTTTATTGGGTCAGTGCAGTGTGTTAGGAAGAGGCTCCTGGCTGTCTGCCACCCCCACTGCTCTGGTGCCTGGCTGGCACTCAGTCTGGAACACAGAGACTCTCAGGGGGCTCTGGGGAGCACCCACAGGAGGTTGTGTGGCTCAGGAGTGAGTGCACCTGGAGCACCAATAGCTCATCCCATTCCTGTGCTGGAACCACCCCTGCCTGCTTGTTCTAAATCACAAACCCAGGATCCACTGCAGAGACACAACCACACAGCCCTCTGCTCCCAGCTGCTTCTCTGGGGGCTTTGCTTTCAGGTTCTTCTGAGTTTCCAGAACTTCAGATAAAACCAAGCAGGGTTACTGAATGTACAGAGTACTTGCTCATCTTGGGACATCTGCAAACTGAGCAGAGTAGGAGGCTAGAAAGTTCTTTTTGAGGAATATCATTCAGTTTTGCTTTCTTTCTAGTTTCTTTGCCAATTTTACAGAGTTTCGTTATGGATGAAAAAGATGAGGAACTCACACATAAAGCCAAGAATTTATTATTAATGTAATTGAGATCTGAAGCCTTGTCAAAGAGTTATTAATAGTACAGTTTTAATTTTTGCAAAAAGGATAACAAGCTATTATGGAGCAAGTCTCCAGAATAATAAAGCAGTCAAAATTGATGCCTGAGTAATTGATGCCCTCCATTCTAGCAAATGGGGACATATAAATGCTTTTTGTTGACACCTCACAGGATTGTGTCAGCAAGTCTAAATTTTTCAGAGAAATGAAAGGAACTTGGAGACATTGTTGTCACAGCACTATGCAAGATTCTGTGGTAGTGCTACCTCATTTTTCATAGAGAGGTCAGGCTGTAAATGCCTTCTGGAGCTCAGTTCTGCCTGGTGTTCTCTTTTATCCTACAGCAGTTTCATTCGGCCACTCTCAGTATTGAAAGTGATGTGTGCATATTTTTAAGCATATGTCTCCAATGTGGAGACTTCAGAGTTGCCTTTTCCTTCAGATTTTGCTCCTATAGCATCTTGTCTATACCTAATAAAATCATATCAACTTTTAGTCCTTTAATCCTCTTTTTGCTTTTCTCATTGTATCACAATATTATTGTTGATTCTTTTGCACAGAGAAAGGAAGTTTGCAGCGTTCAGAGTTGTCTGTTGCATCAAGTCATGCCAGAAATAATCTGCATTATTACATGCCTTATTTATATTTCATCAAAACTGCTTTTTCTGGGCTCAGCTTTGACTGTAAATGGCAAGGTTTTTCCTGCTCTAGGAAAACATTCCTTAGGAATGTATAGAATTTGGAATGGGCTTATGCTATGCGTGCTGTGGCTCCTCTGCCTTGATTCCTGTTGTTCCCAGCATTTGGGTTGAAGTTAATTTCCATTAAACAGCCAGAAGTGTCTGTGAGTTGATGCAAAAAAGGCAAAAAAAAAGCAAAACTGCATTATTTCAGCTGTTCATTATGGGGAATGATGGGAAGGCAAGGAAATACTAAAAGTAATAGATAGCCATTGTGGCTGATTTGTCAAAGGAGAAGTATAATTTGCTTTGTGTGGGAGTGTTTGAATTTTTCAAGTTCATGGGTTTGGAAAGCACCTCAACACAGACTATCCAGAAGTTTAATTATCTTATTCTGTTAGGTTAAGTTACTAAACAGCTTCTTCAAAGATGCTGCTCTGTGTTTGAATAAATATAATATGCAAAAATGTGAAAATTGCTGCTGGTATCATACCCAAGTGGGATGTGGTGGCTTTGTGGTGTCATATTTTGAGATGTTACTTAAAGACACACAAAAGGACACTGTCACTCTGTCATTAATGTTAAAAATTGTTGATGTTGTGTGAAGTGTGTTTTTTCTAATTAGAGGAAAGCTGTAGAGTACCATTTCCATAATCAACATGGGAACAGAAACTCAGCAAAATTTCATGTATTTGCAGTGAAACTGCTCTTCAGCAACATAAAAATGGCTTTTATAACGTAAAGGCTGTAATTAGAAAAAGTCAAATCAGTTGGAAACGATTAAAGCCAGAACAGGCTAAGCTGCCTTCTAAATATTTGTCTGAAGATTAGCCCCACTCTTACAGCCCCTGAGAAGCATCTTTGATTTACTTACAATGCTTGACATGGCAAAGATAATCCTGCAGAAGGCAAATGAACACAAATTTAGATGTGCTGTTTGGCTTTCTTTGTTGCTTTGACAGGAGGCAGCATATTGGCAGTGATGTTGGAGAAATGAGTATAGGGTCACATTAGACAAATTGCTTAACACCCTCCCACCTCCCCCCCTCCCTGAGCATCATTTTAAATTCTTTAAAAAACCTCCTCATCCTGTGAAGCTTTTAGGATGCACTTTAGAAGTCCACGTGGAATAATTTTCTGTGTGTCTGTGAGACAGTTGATGTGAGTCTCATTGTATTTAAAATTATGGTCCTGAGATGGAACTTTCTGCTTGTTGCTTGTCTGACATCAGCTATTAAAATGCAAGCAAAGCTTGGCAGGTATAAATTTGAAGAAGAAAAGAAATTAGGTAAGAATATGAGGATTGTTAATATTAATCAGCTAGTTTTGGAGGAATGGTGGTTTACCTGCAGAAGAGTTCTGCTGGAAAACAAACAAACCAACCAGGCTTGGGGTGGTCAGTTCCTTACTGACACCCCTTGGTGCACTTCTGGTAACCAGAAAGGAAAGGAGAGCGAGAGCTATCAGGGCTGGCAAACTGGAAACATGGACTGGCCATTGCACTGGCTTGCAGATTTAATGGTGTGAGCAGAAATGAATTAGTATAAACGTAAGCCTGTATTTGTGATGATGATGAACATCCATATTTCTGTTTACCCTTGATTGCACCAGGTATAACAGCACAGAATGGTGAAAATTGTCAGGCATGTTAAGCTGAAGGATTTGGTGTGAGTTTGGGATTCAGCAGAAGTCAGTTTCTTGGCACAGATCAAGTTCATACTTAGTGTAGTTTTCATTTATAATCTCCACAGCATCCCAAACTTTTTGTTTAGCCGGTGAAAATATAATCAGCGTAATATATTCTCTTACTGAATTTTAAACAAGACCATTAAAACTCCTTTAACGTGCTAAAGTAAGCTTCAGAGAGGGTTTCCATTTCATCTTTGCTGAGCTGAGGCTGTAGCACTCCTTGCCTTTGCACCACAGTGAGAGGCTGTCAATAATTCAATAGCCATGGCCTTGATGGGCCAAGGCCTAACTTAGACTTTAAACAGAGCCAAGCAGCTTGTCAAAGTGTGATGTGCTGTCAATGCCTGACTGATCTATACTGCATGAATTCTCCCCCAGCTCTCGATGTATCCCTGGGAATAAAAAGAAAGCAGTTTCAGAAGTAGACCTAGTGTGTGAAACACCTGTTTGTTTGGAATTTTTAATGAGGGACAGTTGTGTTAGTAATGAAGCTCAATGAAGTCATTGCATTTTTGCTTGGAGGACCCACACTAAATTCATCTCTAATGGCATTGGTGTGTTGTCAGTTCTGTCAGGAAAAGGAGTCACGGTATCTGCAAATATGTTAGTGCCTTAGAGCAAGTTCATTTGGAGCAAGACTTAATAACTAATGACAAGTAATCCAAATGCTTAATCCAAATTACCTATTTGCATCTTTCAGTTTTATTGATATTATGCTGTTAACACTCAGTTTTGCAGTAATGAAACCTTATCAGAGCTATTTGTTTTCGGATTTTCCCCCACACAGTAAGTGACATATATGATGCATTCACATCCTTTCTAAGTGCTCTACATTGAAGTTGCTCATATTTTATGGTTTACATGGAAGCTGAGAGATCACTTGTTTTTTTAAGAAAATAATTGAGAAAAAAAAACTAGAGCTAATGTGGCAAAGAGTCGTATTCCACTCCTCTCACACTTTATAGTTAAATTTAAAAGCAGAATTATATCTAAGGTGGCTTTGAAAAGCTGCTAGAAAGATTACATAAAGTTTTACAATATTTGTCTGAGAATCAAAAAGCTAGTGTTATTAAATGTATATTTATTTATATTTCAAAGCTTTTGAATTTCAGTTGCGTTGCTAAGCTGCTTTTTTGATAAATTTTATTGGTTTTTAAAGGACAAAAGTAACATTGTTATTCTCACTCTAAATGCATTTGTATTGCCATTGTCTCCTTTACAAATTCGTGTCTTATGAAGTTTCCATATCTGCAGTAGGTTTTATGAGACATGTAGGATTGCAGCCTTCAAGTACATTTTTAATGCAGACACAAGAGAATAATAGAAAAATAATCATGGCCCTTTTAATGTTTTCAAAATGCTGGAAAATTGCACAGTGGATTAGATAAAGTGGGCTGGGGTTTTTTTGGTAAAGCTTGTTTAATTTTAAATTTAAGCAGCTTGCTCTGTAAGTTCTCATTTTTCAGAAAAGTTGATTTCATTACTTGGGTTGCATTAATGGTGTTTCAGCTTTCATCCTGTGCACAGTGAAGCAGAGGAAACTGTACAAAATATGGTTAATAATGTTTCTGACTAAGACTTTATTTTAATGTGTGGGTGCCTCTTACTCAAGCATGTAAATGAATTGAAGCCCCCACTGCAGACTGCTGAATGGAGGGACAGCCACTTTTTCTCTAAAATGCTGTCAAAAAGGGCAATTGTGCTTTCCTGTTGTCTAAGCTGCTCCTTGAACTACCCATTAGATGGTCCTGCTCCCTTTTGGTGCAAAGTGGGGTTGGTTTGTTTGACTCAGAGCTGAGCATGGTGTACAGGGCTGATGTTCTGTGCCAGGGCTTGTGTTGATGCTGGGTAAGTGATGCTGTGCCTTGAGCAGCCAGGAAAGGGCCTTTGCATGAAACAAACTTCACAGCCCATCAGTTTACCTGAGTGTCTTGAGGTGCTGTGTGCTCATGGCACTTGACAGAGTGCAGAGTAATTATATTGCTGCAACAGTTTTCATGGCAATATTTTTTTTTGTTAGGAAAGGTTGTGCATGTCAGATTTTATAGTCTTTGACAGTTTTGACCTGTGATCTTCCAAATAATTAGTTCTTCCACATTAAATAAATACTTTTGACTCTGGCTGCATAGTTGGACAGAAGTAAGGAAAGCAAAATAATCTTTTTTTTTTTACATTTTATTTTGACTTTGAAAAATGCTGCAGCCTTGATGATGTGCTGCCTTGGGTGACGGGCTGAAGACTGTCAATGAGATTGTTACACACCATCAAAAGCTGAGCACAGAATGAACTTGGCAAGAACAAGAAACTATCCTGTTTGTAGTGCTGTGCAAGGTGAAAATACATTATTGAATATTAGCACGCTTGTACAAATGTAAATGAAAACCATTCTTGTGGATTGCAGTGGAATGAGGGGCTGCTTCTCTTGGACTCTTGGTCACATTCTTGTTTTTTTTTGGGCAAGTAGAATTTGGTTGGTTTTGAAAGGTGATCTGTGGAATTGTTGGAACACACTTGCCATGCTGGCAGATCTTTGCTCCCCCAAATTCAGTCAGGCACTCCTCAGAAGCCTGATGCATATCTGGGCATGGATCTGTGTCTGAACAACTGTACCATGCCCATGGCAGCAACTTTTGCTAGAATTAAGCTCTTCTAAGACCATTTTTAGCACGTGACATTTGAGGCTGGTTCTCCATGAATTTGTTCCTTCTCCTGGTGCACAAACTGGCCTGTGCAGGACTCACAGCTTTTATCATCACAGGTCTCGGGGAGTGGAAATCCATCCTGGCAGACATTTGCAGTTCTCTTTGTATGTGACAGAGGTTAAGGAAGCTCTGCAGTCACCCCAGGATCACCCGTCTTCAGAATTGTGGATAATTTGCAAATTCTCTTGTATTTGGGCTACTTATTACCACACCTAAGTTTGGACCTCTAATCCAGAGGATGTTAGTGAGATCATCTGCTGAGATATTAGTGAGATCAGCTGGTGCTCATGGCAAAAGTAACTTTTGCAAATGACAGAAGAGGTAAACAACCTCCAACCCCCTGCCTTTATCTAAACAATTTTTATTATTAAGGAGAAAGGAAATGTTTTCTGAGGGTTTTTTTTCCCCTATCCTTTTTTTCTATTTTAAAAAATAATGTTTTTCATTCATGCCTATTTTAGCTACTGAAAGGTGCTAAAACCATCAAATGAAATAGCAAATGCACTCTCATGTGACTGAATCCTAGGGCGTGTGTATCTGCTACTGTTAGCTCTGCACATGTTGATTTCTCTTTGGATTTTAGTGTATGTTTGATAGTTACTCACAGTTCCTTTTGCTAATGTACTCAGAAGAGAATCCTCTGGGTTTCCTGACGCTGCCTTTCCACACAGCACCATCTAAGCCCTACAAATGAGCAGGAGTTCATTCTCTTAGCTTTGGAGTACAGAAGGAGCTGCATTTGGTGTAGCATGAGTTTGGAAACAGCCTTGCTTATCATTAGAAGCTCTGTATCTGGGAAGCACAAGGAGCTGCAATGGCTAGGTGAAAGTGAATAAAAATGAGGAGACTTGCAAACTGCTTTTGCTCCAGGGCTGGTTTTAATGAGCTTGTCCCTAATGAGTTGTCCCTGCAACTAGCTTCAGGCCTAAACAGATGAGGCAGGGGTTCTGCTAAATTTTTGATGGGATTTGCACTGGTTTTATGAGAAAGCAAGCAGTAGAGAGTGCAAAGTTGTGTCATGAATCTTTTACGAGAGTGGATTGTTGTCCGTCTTGTCAATAGGGATTGTAGGGCTTGATTGCTAATAGAAGACATGCCACATGCTGCTTGTGCTGACAAACTGCAGAAACGAGGAGTGAGCATGGCCAGGGAAGGTTTGGCGTGTCAGGAGCAGGGCCCTGGTGGCCAGGAGCTGATGCCTTCCCCAGGTTCCTCTCGCTGATGTTGCTGATCAGTGAAGGGTGGTGGCTGCAGCCAGGTGTGGTCACTGCCACTCAGGCCTGCAGGGACCACCTTGTGTTTGTTCTGATGCACAGATGGAGTAAAAAACTCATTCAGCATTTCATGTTTCTGTGTTCTGAGGCTTGCCCTGGTAGTCTAAACACGGATTTCTCGTTGCGTTCTCTTAGTAGTTTGTTGGCTCTGGAAAAAAGAACATTTTTTGTCATTCTCTCCAATTAGAGCAGTTCTTTTTGATGTTTCCATTCTGACTATTATTACTATTAAGAACTATATAAAAAAGTATTTCTTAGGTTTGACTTATCCAACAAGATTAGGTGGTTACAAAAATGTGGTTTAACCTCCTTTACTGAAATTCACATCAGCTTTTGACATTCAGGCTACAGTGTGAAAGTTTGACTGCTTGAAAGTTTTGTTTCCATTTATTTATATATTTTTATGAAATATTATCTGGCAAGTGTAGGAAAAACATATTTTCTTTGAAAAGTGGTGTTTCTAAAACAAATTAACATTTTACATTGTTCCTCAAGTGCAATTTGACTCCTTGTCTTTTATATAATTTTCTTTTAAGTTATATGGTGGAAAGAAGATAAATACATATTGTTGGAGTTTTGCAAAGTTAAAATAAAGACTACTTCAGTTTAGTGGGAATAAAAATTAAAAGAATTAACTAAGATGTAATTCTTTTTAAATTATGTTACTCCATTAAGTTGAGCAACTGATTAACAATTGCATTACCATCTTCTCACTTTTTACAAGTATAAATTGCAGAAATGCATTCATCAGGTAATTCAAAGATTATCCTCTTTAATATATATTCATGTCTCCATGGTACTTAATTGAAATGCAAAGGCATGGTAAATGAAGCCAAGACTTAGTATGTCATGTACAACATTTTCTTTTCCTGTGTTTTAATTTCATCCTCTCTTTTGCCTGCTGCTATTTCTTATTTCTCCCATGCATACATTGTTTTTGTTTCTTTTTTTCCTAATCTAATTCTCACTTATTTCTTTTTCTATTACTTGTTCTTTAAAAGGTAAATAGAATGAGGAAATGGTATGTTCACATGAGAAAAAACTGCAGAAAATTACTAAAATGGCTTGACAAAGTAGTGGGGAGGACCTCAGAACATGGTAACACAAATATGTGTGGTAATAGAGAAGAGAAAATGAGTCAATATGCTTGTAAAGGCTGTTCTTAACTAAAACCAACTTTAATAGATGTAGATACTGTGTCAATGTAGGTAAAGTGACCTTACAAGACATTTGCTGTGGCATCAACTAGAAATGATAGATCTGTGAATAAAATGAGATGATGAGCATCTGAACCAAAATTTCAAATGATTTCATTCCAGTTTTAGCAATGTTTCACATTTTCTTTGTGTAATATCCAGAGCAGTCCAGAATTTTTCACATCGAGGTTCTAATGAACTTTGTTTCATGAACTATGTATAATGAGTAACAAAATTTCACTCTAGGGTTTTAGTAAATGGTGTATAACTTGTGCTCTCACCGTTGCATTTTAGAGCCAAGTCAAGTAGCAGAGTTCCAAACCTATTTTTTCCACTTTTACAATAGGTCACATCATACTGCTTAACTGTTCTTCCTCAGGTATCCTGAGTACTTTGCAAGTGTTCAGCCTATTTTATCACAGCTCTTCCCTCTTTGCCTCCTGCAGAGTCTGCATTTGTTTTTCTTACAGCTAGAAATTAAACCAAGCACTTTCTGCTGAATTTGCCACAGATATGCGGTTTTAAATACAGGAACAGAATTTAGGAGATGTGCAAAAAATGCTCTCTTATTGATTCAGATGGATAATATAACTACTTTGACTGAGGAGAAAGTCTGCCCTTCATTTTAAAATTTAGAATTTCAGCTCTGTCTCCAAATCAATGTTTGAAAAGCTTAATGGGAATAAAGTTCTCCTAAGTTTTCTCTGGCTCAAAAGCAAAGCAGCAGGGGGAGAGAGGTGTCATCACAGGAGCATTTAACACTCTTCAAAGACACAAGGAAATTCTTCTAGATAAAAGCAAAACATGAAGTCAGGTTTTCTGCTGGTCAGGTCATTTCTGAAGAAGAGTAAAACAATCAGCTTCTGTTGCTAATTTTGATTAATGTGATTTTTCTTGGTGATTTCAAGTGCTGCTCTCAGCCAGCCCCGGGAGCAGGATCACAAGCACAGGGAAGCATTCCCACATTCTCTGGGGAGCACAATGTCAGCTGCTCCAAAGGACAGGGACTGGAGGCACACTTCAAGGGAAAATAATCCTTCTTTCCCATTAATTAGAGCTGCTTTTGGAGGGGTCGATTAAAGAGGAGAAGCAGCTTGGAAACTGCGCGTTCAGGTGCGTTGCTGCTCAATTTCACATTCTTGGGTTCCTACACAGACCTGAGAGGTTCCCCCTGCCCCAGCAGTGCCTTGGGGTGCTTGGCAGGCAGGTTTGCATCCCCTGGCTGGGGCAGGACTTCCTGAGGGTTTGTGGATTTCCTGAGATCCATGGGGATCACTTTGGGGCAGATCTGTGCTGGCTTCTCCTCCCAGGATCACTTTGGGTCACTTTGGGGCAGATCTGTGCTGCTTCTCCTCCCAGGATCACTTTGGGTCACTTTGGGGCAGATCTGTGCTGCTTCTCCTCCCAGGATCTGTGGTTTCACCAGGAAGGATGTGGGTGAAGCTTTTGTCCCTGGTGAGCTGGGGTGTGCCTGATCATCCTCAGCAGCTCAGGCTGAGATATTAATCTCAATACTATATTAATTAATAATACACAAACAGGTGTTTGTGCAAACTAGAGCCTTCTAAATACATTTGCATTCTTGACACTCAGTTTCTAAGTTCAGGGTTATTCTTTTCCATTACAGTGTCTGATGTCAAATGTCAACTAAACCCAGGTACACAACCCTGAACTCTTTTTCTTTTTGTCAAATGAGCAGAATATTGCCAGAAGTTGTAATGGAGGAAAGAAAGCACAACCTAAACAAGAGCAACATCAAGCCAAAGTGAAGAAGAATAAAAATATTAGAGGGAATCTCAGGCAGTCTATGGAGGTCACTCAGTGACACACTCTTTGTCTTCCAAAGAAGTAACAGGCAAAAAAAAGGGAAAAAAAAGGTGTTTAATCTCTCCTACTTGATGGTTCCCCCCTTAATTACTTCCCCCTTGAGACTTTTCCAACCAAGCCCTCTTGTCTCACCTGGCAGTTTTTATAGAGCCAAATTCTCAGAAGAGATGATGATTGGCTTTTAAAGAGACATTTACTTTTTGCAGGGCCTCAACAGAAGCAAGAAACTAAGCTGTGTTTTTAAATTTGTCCTTTATTTGGAGGCTGAATGAATGAATGGAATTTGCTCATTCCCAGCTAAGACACAAATGAGGTTTACAAACTGAAGATTGTATTCTTCAGTCATGTGGGTTTTTTGGGTTTTGTTTTCCTGCCTGTGCCTTGTTAGAAATGTTCAGCCTTTGCCTTTTCCTGTTCTGTCCTGAGATGTGGTTGTCATCAGAACAGCAGCAAAAATCAGTGCTTCATGTATAGCATTTTAGCATAGTCCTAAATTAATTTTAACAATAAAAAAAGAGTCCTTCACTTAGTTACAGCATTGTGTTTCATTTAGAGGTGCAGCCTGAGGTATCATTTTGCTCTCTAACACCAAGTGAACTTAGGTTTGGATTTTTTTGATGAAGTTTCTTTTCAGTCAGCAGGAAAAACTTACCATTGCCATGTCAATATAGGAGCTGGAAAAATTACAGTACATTCCTTCTTTTTGTCCCTTACTGCAGTAATTTTGTAACTTTGGCCTTTTAACTGTACAAGAAACCTTCCTCTGTTCTCCTCGTAGGGATAGGGTTTACAAATAGAGCAGATGTTTTATCTTAGAAACATGTTAAATAGGGTTTTTTTGGCTTATGCAAGTGCCAAATGCCCATAGTTTGACAATAATTTTTAATATATTGGTTATCTTTCTTTCATATACATTTCTCCTCAACTTTAGTGTCTTTTAAATACTGAACAACACCTTGAGGATTTTCTTTAAAATGAATTATACCTGTGTATGCTAGGCTGTGTTCTAGCCTGTGTTAAATGTAAAGCGCCATAACTTTGGTGAAATCATGGAAGATTTGTGTCACATGTAAAGATTTTCAGGCTGTAGATTTCCATTTGTAGGTTTCAAACAGCTCCTGACCAACTCTTGGACTGACAACACAGCAACATTTTTGTCTGTCAAGGAGACTGGCCCCAGTGAGCCGCTGTTCTGCAGAGCAGCCTGGTCCAGAGCTCTCCCAGGGCCTCTTCCCTCCATCCCATCACACCACACAGGGATATGCACAGAGGAACTGCAAATTCAGATGTGTTCTTAGGTGTCTGAGGGTGTGGATAGGGGTGATCTGCCTTCTTCACAAGTGTCAGAGCAAGGCAGAACAGAGGCAAACTCGACAAGTCCGGGTGTTCCTGGTGTCTGCTCCTTCCAGCACGATTCCTTGGAAAGTGGCCTTTTTGTGAGGCACCGGGGCTATCAAACAACTCAGCTCTTTGCATCATAGTACAAGTGCATGTTGTGGTGCTGCTGATGAAATTAGGTTTATTAACTTTGTTAGCTGATTTTGCTTTCTTCCCTAGGAAGGGGCTCCCTGGGCATTGCAGTGTGAGAGTGCTCCATCACAGCCACACACAGCCTGCACCAAATCCTTACCTCGCTCAGCCGAGCCCACTGGCCAGCCCTCCTCCCCACCTCCCAATTCCCTAATCTAATCTAGCTCTGTGGGGTTTATGGGGGTTCATTTAGGCAGCAGAAGCTGTGCTGGCGTTGTTATCCGTGCCAGCAGCACTTTGTACCATCTGGGTACGGAAAGGAGAGGTTAGTGCTACCACGGAGAAAGATCTTTATTCTATTACTAAGCCAATATAATTCAAGAGTGGCTGCAGAGCAATTGGAAACTGAGAAATGGGCAGCTCTGTAGTTCTAGTGAAATGTCAAAGTATAATGAAACAAGGGAAACGTACTGCTTGGTGGTGTGAGCCAAGTTGCAAGCAGGTGGCAGCAGTAAATATGTATATAAATAACAATATGGATGAAATGTCAAGGTTTCCAGCTGGCTTTGTAAAGGCATTTCAGGAATATTATAGTTAGAGTAACAGCACAGTGTGACCACTCACTACAAATATGGATCATTTCAAAATGCATATATTTACATTAAGGGCTCAGGTGTCCTCAGGAATTATCATGCTTAAAATTTAGATTTTGGTCAAAAACAGCCTAAGAGTTTGGGAAGCCCCAAACCACGCTGCTTTATGGGAGAGTTGCTTCCATCTGACACCTTGTTACTTCATGCAATGAAACCTGCAGTGGTTCTACCTTTTAAAAATTAATGAGATTCAGACAATGTGTGAATAATGTTACTGAGCTGTATGTGCAGAGCTGTCTGCATGCCAAGCCTCTAAACTTGCATGGGATGAAAAATGCACTCAGGGCCTTTTCTGGCTGGGACAGAAGCTCACACACAGAGACCTTTCAAACTGGAGAGCAGAAACTCTCAGTGTCCTCTTTAGGACACCAGAGTTCTACCTTCTGCTATCAGTTCAGTGATTTTATTAGCTTTGAGGAAAGAATTTCTCTATGGTCAACATTATAGAGGTTTCACAACATTATAGAAAAAGAAGAAAAAGCATTCTAAAATAGATGTTTGTTTTTGTGTTTAGCATGTGGCTGTTCATTCCACCTTCTCTGAAATAGCTCTGACATGTTTCAGAAACTTGCAACTCAAATATTGCTAGTTATGTTGCAAGCAAGTGACATATTGATTGGAAAAGTGGATAATGACAGTGACCCCTTAACAAAGCTTCTAAAGCCAAATGCATTAGCAGTTGTTAAACAACACCTGCATTTTATTTGCTGTGTTGGTCCTTTAGAGAGCAGCATTAGCATTGCTTTGGGCTCATCCATGTGTCCTGAAGATCAAGAAACTTTGTTTACATTCCAGCAATTTGTAAATATGAGATGAACACAAATTAAACTGTTTTCAACATATTATAGGAGTAATTTAGATTTATGTCAAAGGCTAGGACATTATTCTCCAACACTGTTGCCTTTATTAGTTTAAATACTTTTAAAAGACAAATAATGAAATGATGAATTCATTAGAACTAGAGACTACCAGTCCACTAGCAGGAATTAGTACAGTAGGGGCTGATAAATTACAGACTGGGGTTGTCAAAATCATCTGAAACTGGTTATTGAGTTTTTGTAACTAAAGCAGATCTCCTTATAACGCAGAGTCACTTAAGCACATCTGTTACATTGATGTATCACTAGTTTTATGGACCTGGATTAATTCCAGAGTAAACAGTGAACACTCTGCTGAAAGGCTGTAAACAAAGACACAAGTCATTCATCCTGCAGTCCCCAAGCAGGATTTGCCAAGGGGCTGAGTGCCTCGAGTGTTTTACCTTTTTTGGTGCAGCAAGATGCTACAGTTCTGCATTCTGTAATGCTGGGGGTGGCAGGGGGGAGGTGGCAAGGTTTTCTCCTTTCATTACTTATGGTTAAATTTGCCTCCCTCTAGGATTGAAATGCTCTCAGTCCTGAAGTTGTTCCAGGAGTTTATGAAGTGTTGTGAATTTGCTAACAGTGAAATCTGCAGTTTTCCAAAATCCAAGTCACCCAAAGTACAGGTACCCAATGAGGAAGAGATTTTCTAAAACTAATACCATACTTCTGAACTCCTCTTCCAAATTCAGTGTGAGCCCTAGGCTGGAAGGATCACAGGGCCTAAAGCCATTAATTGCACATGAACTCTGTTTAACCTGATTTTAGAGTCCTTTTAGCCATCTTGAAATCTTAGAACATTTTGGAGGTTAAATTAAACATTTCATTTATTCCATCCCTTCCATTTATTCCATCTTGTGGCTTTTGCTTTGACATACCTTCTCCTTTTGGCCATGGTTATTGTGCAGACAGTTATGAAGGGATTAAACTTTTGTTCAGAAATTCACATTGGGAGCAGGTTCAAAAGTGCAAACTAACTTCACTTGTTGTTATTTAATGCATGGTAATGCTGAAAACATGTCCTGAGATGTGGAAATGGCTACATAGTAATGCTATGCACTCTTTATGGAATTGTGGTAGGTAATACCTTTTGTTTTGTTTTTTTTCAGTGTTCAGAGATTTCAAAAAACAGGTTTAAACCCTTTTAGTACAAATGAGCCATTTAATTTGTCACTCCAATCAAATACAAAGTACCAATCAAATACAGGAATGGGAAAGTCTATTTTTTCTTGATTCACGCCCCAAAACTATAGCAAAAAAGCAGAGGTGCAATAAATGGGTTCAGAAGGTCAGGGTATGTAATTTACAGAACTGAGTTTTAAATTGTCTGATGTAAAGAGTCATAAGAATCTTGTTTGTTTAGAACACTTAGAATATCAGACAGGAGAGACTGAACAACAGGTAATTACTACTGAAAAAGACAAGGCAAACCCAACTGAATTTTTGGAAGAACTTATTTCAAGTAGTGCTAATTTTAAAGGACTAACACATTTAAAAGACTAATCTTTTACACATTGAAATAAATCCTTGGATCATTATAGAAAATGTAAAGATGGCTAAGTGAGAAAGAGAATAATTCTCAGTAGCTCTAATATGAGGGAGAGCTTGGAAATGGTAGAAATTAAGGACTGTAAGATTTAATTTCCATGTGGCAACCTTAAGATGACAAGGAGTTGGTGTAGGGGAAAGCAAGCTCTGGTTTGTGGAGTGTCATATGGGAATTGTTCCATCTTGAGTAAGTGCAGACTCAGACTTGTGAGTTCAGCCTAGGGAAAATGAGGAATAATTTGTAATTTAGGTGTAACTTTAATGGCGTTTTCAACTGTTCTTAAAATTATCAGGATAAATTTATTGGGCATCTTCCCAACACTTAGAATCATAGAATCACTTAACTATATCTAGGATTTAGATCTAAATGTAACAGTGCTGGATCCATGCCCAAAAAGAAGCAAAATGTGATGTCTTCTGTAGAGATCAGTTTGGGGATTTTAGGCTGGGCTGAATGCAGAGTACAGCCTTGCACCCTAGCCAACAATGGAAAAATTCAGAAATATTTCCAGTTTAAAATCTGAATTCAGAATCTGATTCTTCTTAATTCTGGTAGGTGGAATAAGCCTCAGTGGTCTAAGGATGGTGAATTTTAGCAAAGTCTGAATAATTCCCTAAAATCCAGATGTCTGTCATATTATTTGTAATAGTGGTAGGTCATGAAATATTAAAGGAATTTTTAAGGATGAATTTATTTTTAGGATTATGTATCTTTAATATCAGTGATCATTAGTTTTAATTGTCCCAAATCTTGTCTAGAGGGATGTCTCTTGTCTTGCACTCTGAGGAGGAAGAGTTAATTTATCTTTACTGGAATTTTACCCAAGGTCTGCAAAAAGGAAAATTATTCTTATCAACAGGGAATTAGTTGAATTGAAATAAATAGGCAGATTAACTCCAGTTCTTAATGGAGATATACATATATTATATTTATGTATATATATATATTTATAAAATGGGAGTTTCTTTATTTTCCATAACTTAGAAAAGATTTGCTGTGGATGATTCCAATACAGCCTCTGCTTTTAGGCACTCAGAGGTAGCTGTATATCCTTCCAAGGTAGCTGTAAATCCTACTTATCTATCATTAACATGGATATTTAATGTCCTGGGACAAAGGCACAAATGACAATTGAGCACTTGGCATATGTGCTATTGGGTGTGTAAATAATGGATAAATATTTTGGTTCTATTCAGCTGATCTATACTGCAATTGCCACTTCCTGCTGCAGATTTTGCAGCACATTAGAACCTTCCTCTGGCATCTTTCAAAGCTGCCAACTGAACACAGCTCCAATACAAAGTAACTGGAGTGGGATTTGTGAGTGTCATGAATTTTTAGCTGTTTATATGCTATTTTTATAACCAAGTATTAAATAAGACACCAACGCTTGGAACTCGGTTTAAATGAGCGCAGCGCTCAGATCAAAGGAGGGAACTCTCTCCTGAAAGGACAGGTCACTGCTTTTCCCTCAGAAGTGATCAAAGCTGCCTTCATTGAGGCTGTGGTTAAACACTGCTGCAGCATCATGGTTCTTAGGGTTTTTTTTTCCTTTCCACATCATTTTGCTGTACCCCCTACAAGGGCAGTGAAGGACCTCCTAGAAGAAAGGACAGCGTGTGTGGCAGAATTCCCCATGTGGCTCCAGCACATTTGGTTTAAACATTTCGTATTCATATTGAGTCCCTTTTATGCTGGTTTTATGCTGATTATACCTAGAGGCTATTAAATGTTAGCAGATACTTTATATTTGCAATATTGAATGCAATACATGGCATGAAATTCTTTTAAGGGGGGGATGTTTGACATGGAGCATGAACATATTAAAGGGATGTACTTCCAGAAACTCATAGAGGTTGAGGGCAATTTTTGTTTTTTTGCTCTTTTAACTCTAGCTGTAGCTTGTGGCTCTGAGGTGGGGAAGATGAGGTAAATTTTAACCATTCATTCCTGTGACTTTTCTGCTTTGAAATGTTAACCCACAGAAGTTCATGCAGGTGATGATATTTGTTTGCTCAGGCAGTCCAGAATATGATTTTAAGGACTGTGCTGAGAGATCTAAAGCTGGTTCTATTTTATGATATTCTCTAGAACTATTTCAGTTGACATACTGGAGGTATGAGGTTGAATGGAAAGGAGTACTGAGCAGAGTCTGATGTGAATAAAATGCTGGGTATTTCTGAGCTTTCACTGAGGAAAGTTCTTAACCTGGTTGTAAAATAGGATTTTCCTCTGTGGAGGGAGAGAGCAGCATATTTGGAGTATATGTAAAAATAGAAAGAAAAGTTCAGTGAGCTGAATTTTAGTTTTCAGAGCACCCCAGGAGCTGTAACCTGACAACAGGCATGTTGGAGGTAACCAGTATAATTTGTTTCTTCAAGGAGAAGAGACAGGGATGTGTTCTAGGCAGGGCTGTGGACCAGTTCCCAAAAGAGTCTGAAAGTTCTGGAATTTTTCACTTGCTCCTTGCCTTTATGATCAAGAATAGGCCTTCTTTTAAGTGAAGGAAATAATACAGATATATTCACATAATATATTACTTCCACATTTTTCTACAGCAGAAATGTAAAATAAAGATGGCCTGAGTGTTATTTCTGTGATGTGGGTGGCACACACCTTTAGACAAGGTGGTCATTGAGATGAGAATTAATATATTATAAATCTTGTTTAGGATTTCAGAACTGCCAAAGTCCTACAGGGATAAAAATTTTGTGAGGCTGAAATTAGCATTCCAAAAGTTAGTTAGCCTGTTTTAAAATGTTTTCAATAACTTTTTAATCCTATTCTTAGATATTTAGAATACTTAAGTTTGAACTTTTTTTAGAGTGCTGATGTTGCTTGTATGTGCTGTCAAATGTCAAAAAAGAGAATTTCAGTTCCTGTTTGTAAATTGGTATTATTGGATCTGTGTTGCCTTGCACAAATCATGAAGCCTCTCCATGCTTCCTTTCCCATATTTGAAATGGATACAACATGATTTTTTTTTTTTTAATTAACATTTCTCAGCAAAACTGGTGCATACTCCAGGGGGGTGATGAGCTGGGAAGATCCTTTCAGTTTGGCTGTGGAGGGGGCACAGCACCTGCTTTTCCAAGCTGGCTTTGGTGTTCCTCTTGAAGCAGAGGAGTGGGACAGGCTGCTGGGAGCTGCAGGCTCCTGAATCCCCTGGGATGAAGCCCAGGGAGGTGAGAGAGTGCAGGGAAGGCAAATGCACTCCCCTGGCTCTCACATCTCTGTGAGAGCTGCCTCTGAACAACTCAGTCATTTCAGGTCTACTGAAAGTTGAGTAAAAAGTGGATTTTTTTTTTTCTGGTTTGCTGTAAAAAGGAGTAAATGTAGCACATTTCAATTGTCATTGAAGAGATGTTCTTGTGCTCTTGCTGTAAATGGTAGAATAGGCTTGATGGGTGTTCAGAGGCTGGGAAAAAAAAATATACAAAACAAAGGGCTCCAGAAATCTGAACCAGAAAATGCTGCCTTTGTGTTCTTCTTCTAAAGGAGCTGCTCTTTATAACTTTTGCAGATGCCTGCCATGATAGAAAACCATCTTTTAAAGGCAGCAGGAACCACTTAAATCATGTGTATAATTATTTCAATCAAATATTAAGCTGGTATACAGCAGTGCTCTGTAAGAGAGCACTATTTGAGAAGCAGGTTCACTTGTCACTCTTGTGTGCAGGTTTTTCACTTGTGAGGACAGAAAGGATTTTATGCTTTCAAGCTTTTAAAACCTTTTTTTCCTACTTTCAAATTTAAAATTCCAAGCAATGTGATAATTTGAAAAATAAAGCTAAGAAATGCATTGATGCTGTTGCCACCTACAAACCTGAATCTTTGCATGATAAGTTCTATTTCCCTTTTTGAGCATTTTTTTTTCTTTTTCCTTCTTGTTGTATGCATCCCTTTGCATCAAGGATCACTAACTTTAGACCTGTCCTCAGGTGATGCCTTGCCCAGGTGTAAGAATCCACAATTCTCACAGGTGGAGAAGTGCACACTGTATGGAAAAACAGGATTGTGTCACACCAATTTTACTTTTTTTTTTTTTTTATTTTATTTTTACTTTGTCTTTGGAAAGAAAGTATTTAGGGACTTAATTCAAATTTCTAAGGAAATACTAAGCTGTTAGGTCTGAAGTGTCTCAGACTGTTAAAAGCTGCAATTCTGATCTCTTTGTTTTTACCTCCATTTCCTTCCTTTTTCTTCACAAATCCCTTCATAAAGATATTTTGGAGCTCTTTCCAAGAAGTATTTATTTTTCTGGTACCTGATGCATCTCCAATTTCACCATTTTTATATTAATATGAAATTTGCATCTGCTTCCTTAAATTTAATCTCCAAAATGCCTTTAGGGTATCCCTATAATGCATACAAATACATACATATACATACAAATGCATACATATACATAAAAATGCATACATATACATACAAATACATACAAATACACACATATACATACAAATGCATACATATACTTACATATACATACAAATACATACAAATACATGCATATACATACAAATGCTTACATGTACATACAAATACATACAATACATATACTTACAAATACATACAAATGCATACATATATATATACAAATACATACAATTATATACATACAATTACATCCAAATACGTCAGGAAAATCTGTTGAAGTGGAAAGAAGGTAACAAGCTGTGTCTGAGAGCTCTGGGATTAAACACATCCAGCAAAAATATTTGACAGAACCTTTGAACATCCAGTTCAACAACAAAAAGAAGGAAAATATCCCATCTGCTGTACCCTGTTTTTTTATCAGGATGCAGGAATGACAAGTGCAGTGGTTCACTGCTGGAGACACAGCCTCCCCTCAGTCTGGGGTGGGATTTGGCTGTTCTGGTTCATTTCTCAGCCTGATTTCTGAGATCAGCACCTGCCAACACCCGTGCTGATGGTTTGGTATGGAACAGAGAGAGCCATGTCCGGAGCAGAGCTGGATTCAGATCTTGCAGTAAGTTTGCTGTGCCATGTGTCAGCTGCATTCAGAGCAGTGCCTCTGGTAAATTGTTCCTCTCTTTCAGTCACCATTTCTTGCAGTGTCTTAATAGCAAAATACACATTAAAATCTGATCTTTATAAACTTTGGAACTATTTGCAATGAAGCCTTGACGTGCTGCTTTCTCTTTAGACACGTGTTGTATATGTTGCACCTCTTTGCCAGTCCAGGTTATTACAACAGCATAAAACTGTGGACTGGTTAACAGGGATTCAGCCTAAGCTGGTTAAAATAGGGGGGGTTTTTCTTAGGTTTTACTTCTTTTTCAAGCAGACCTAGTTTAGTCTCAGCCTCATAAATACATCAGGAAACTGTGTTGAAGTGGAAAGAAGGTAACAAGCTGTGTCTGAGAGCTCCAGGATTAAACACATCCAGCAAAAATATTTGACAGAGCCTTTGAACATCCTGTTCAACAACAAAAAGAATGAAAATATCCCATCTTCTGTACCCTGTTTTTTATCATCATAGGTACATAAAAGAATACACATTTTGCAAATGAATTGAAATAGGATCCTATGTGACCTACCTTAAATTTGAACCAAGCTTGAAGTGTACTTAGATTAGAATTGGTGACAATTAGAATTCTTGAGAACTTTAAATCACGTATATTGAGGTCAGATAAACATGACAAGAAGTCCAGATATCATTGCCTATTTATAGACTTTACTGTGAAGCTTAGAGACAATAAGGAATTATGCCCCAATTTTGGCACCATGGAATAAGGGTGAAGGTTCCAGGTTTTTTTCCTATAAAGAAAAGTTCTTATTCAATATTTATGAATGAAATATTCACACACTGATTTTGTGTGCCCACTGGAACCACTTGGATTTCTGGTGTTGGTCAGAGAAGTTGAGCAAATCTATTTCACAAAGAACACGTGTGAGATCTGTGTTTGGTGTGATAAATCATGTAGGATGAGGCTCTGGGAAAATTGTTCTTTTTAATGTGGATCTGTCTTGGTACTTTTTTTGCTTTTATGCCTGCTCATGGGGCTTTGAGACATTTCATAAAACTTGCCATGAGATGATCATGGGAGATCCTGCAACATCTGCTCATGGCATCTTCCTCCTCCTGTGAGAAAAAAAGTTCTAAACAAAACGTACTTATTTGGATATCAATGCTTATTGAAGTTACTTACTGCTTGTTGAAGTTGGGATGAAATGCTGCTGCTGCTTCTCCTGGTTTCTGTAGAATGCTCTGAACTGAGAGCTAAAAGCATTGCTTTTACACTGATTTTATTTTCAATAATTTTTTAAAGCTGTTGCTGGTAACTAGCTAAAAGTTTACCCTTTTATAGCGCTTTTATGACCAGTGTAAATAATTTTCTATGAAGATTCCCTAAAGAAAATAAGCAAACTATAAAATTTGGAAAAACTTTTTTTTGAGATCCATAAGAAAAGTTATCATCTGGAGGGTTTTATCACATGAATGATTGAAAAATACTGTAGAATATATTTTAAAATTATTTAAAGGTCATCACTGCAAACAAAGGGGTTTATTAGAATGTTATGATCTATATATATTTGGATGAAATATGTCAGAAATAATTTTTTCCTCATGTCTGAAGTAAGCACGCATAATTAACTGTGAGAGATTTCATCTGTCTCAAAAGAAAACTTCTGGGCTGAGAGATACCTAAGTATAAGTAGGAAATTTCTTCATAGGAAAGCAAAGATTTTTAATCATCACATATAATAAATATTTAGGTCTTAGACTTTATGAGGCTGCATGGTAAAGGAAAAATTAGGGGCACTTGCAGATGTTCCTTAAACCTAAATGTAAACTTCCCACGTTGTTATGGTGGAGCCATGGTGGATCCCCACACAAACAATGAGGATTGAGCATTTTTATCACTCCTCCTGCCTCCCTGGTGCTTTCTCAGTCAGGCTTTTCTCACTGGGAAGGGCAGCCCTGTTATTCCTGGGGGGAAAGTGCCAGTGGAGCAGGGATTGGCTGTTCCCAGGTGTGAGAGGTGCCAGTGCAGCAGGGATCTGGCTGTTCCCAGGTGTGAGAGGTGCCAGTGGAGCAGGGATTGGCTGTTCCCAGGGGGAAAGTGCCAGTGCAGCAGGGATCTGGCTGTTCCCAGGTGTGAGAGGTGCCAGTGGAGCAGGGATTGGCTGTTCCCAGGGGGAAAGTGCCAGTGCAGCAGGGATCTGGCTGTTCCCAGGTGTGAGAGGTGCCAGTGCAGCAGGGATCTGGCTGTTCCCGGGGGGAAAGTGCCAGTGGAACAGAGATGTGGCTGTTCCCAGGGGGGAAAGTGCCAGTGCAGCAGGGATCTGGCTGTTCCCAGGGGGAAAGTGCCCGTGGAGCAAGGAGCTGGCTGCTCCCAGGCGTAAAAGGTTCCAATGCAGCAGAGATCTGGCTGTCCTCAGGTGGAAGTACCGGTGGAACACAGATCTGGCTGTTCCCAGGTGTGGAAGTGCCAGTGCAGTAGGGATCTGGCTGTTCTCAGGTGTGGAAGTGCCAGTGGAGCAGGAATCTGGCTGTTCCCAGGTGTGGAAGTTGCAGTAGAGCACAGATCTGGCTGTTCTCAGGTGAAAATTTCAGTGGAGCACTGATCTGGCTGTTCCCAGGTGTGGAGGTGCCAGGGCAGCACAGATCTGGCTGTTCTCAGGTAGAAATTTCAGTACAGCACAGATCTGGCTGTTCCCAGGTGCCAGTGCAGCACTGATCTGGATTCCCAGGCTCCTTTTGTGGAACTGGGACCAGTAAATGCCCATTCCAGTGCTGCTCTGAATGAACCCCTCTCCTGTTGTTTGCTATGTATAATCTGCTCAGGCATGTACTCACCAATGTTTCTTGATCTAATAGCAGCTATTACTGATAGCTGAAGTGATTTCAGCTGTTGAATCTGTTCCCTGTTTAGGAATACTCTGTTGGGGTTGGCTGACTGGTGTCACTGTGCAACTTCCAAAATCTCATGTGCTGCTGGCTGTATTTCTCCATTGAGGTGAAGTGATAGGACCAAGGAAACACAGCTAAAATACATAGAAAATGCATATCTGAAAATAAGAAACAATTTAGATGAAAGGCTATTAGCATAAGACCACTTCTTAAAAAAGAATTTGGTAAATACAGATATCTTGTTAATTATGATTTACTCATTAGGTTCCCAGAAATCTTTCCTACCCTGGTGACCCAGGTCAGTGTAGTTTTATTTGTTTACTTAATGTGAACAGATAAATTGAATTCCCTGATGAAGCCTAAGTGGCACTTAAAGTATTCAGATAAGTGGGTTTTTTTCTAGTGCAAGATACCATTTTTAAAGAGGTTTTCTCAGTACATTCTTAAACAAAAAATAATTCTGAAAAATACCGAGTCAGGGCAAGTTCATCTTGCTGGGGGATGTGGGAAAATTCAGCTTGTTGCCTGAAAAACAGGGGAATGCTGAAAAACGAACTGTTTTCACAATTCAGTTCAAAGTTTAATCACATTAATCCTATAGTAAAATCATTATTTCTCTTGTTGTTCTCATCCCTCTCCTGTCTGGTGCAGCCCACAGTGCCAGCAAGCTGTGCTGCCTTTCCTCTCAGGATGGTCACGTGGCAAGGACTGCAAGTGTTTATCTAGGAAAAATGGCATTAAAAATGGCATTACATCTTTTTTTGTTTGCCCCTTTTCAGGTCTGTCTTTATAGGGAATAAACAGAGGAGAACAAGGAGAGGAGCCAGCTCCAGGTGACTGGCCAGCTGCCTGTGGAGCAGCACCAGAAAGTGCTCCACAGATTGCAATCTGAAACCCATTAATATAATGGATAAAGTCTATGAAGCATTTTAAAACCTCCCTTGCCTATAGTGCTGCATTTTATAAGCTAGGTGACATCAAAAGAATTGGTTCTGGCTCAGACCAACTAATAAAAATGGATAAGGCTTATTTTTATGCTGAATATCAGTAGAAGCACGTGCAGAAGATTACATTTAACATTCTGGCTTTTACCCAGAGCACAAAAAAGTCTATCTTATCCCCATCCATCAGAACAGAATTTGATAGGTTTGGAGACCCCAGATTTTCATCTCCTATCGAAGCATGAAGCAGCAGCTTGGGCTTGCATGGAGATTGTGTGAACATGACATTGCTCACTGTGTTATGCTTCCTTCAACACTGATAAAGAAGTGTGTCTAATTAGCCACAATGTTTAAATAGGATGTTTTCAATTATTGATACTTAAAGCTGATATAAAGCATTAAATGTTGTTGTACCTTTCTACATTAGGAATAATGGAAAGAGATGGAAGTCTGGCTATTTCCTGTAGGCAAGGTGAGAAAAGCATCTTTCAGAACCCATTAAAAATCCCACCTAGTTGTTTTTGTGCCTATACAGCTTTAATTATTGTTAATTTTTCTAGGTACCACATGTTTATTTAAGACTGATTTTTTTGGTTCAGTAGTCCAGTCTGTACCAGCATTAGCCTCCAGATCTCAACAGCAGCCTGTTTATTCTGATCTAGCTTGCCTGACTGATTCCCCAAAGATAAAATTCACTAAGTGAACTTGACAGATTCCAGGCTGTCTCCATATGGCAGGGACTGGGCTGCAGCTTCTGAAGCTGCCTGGGATTTCAAAGCTGCTCTCACCTTATTAAGATGGCAGCAGTTACATGCAAGGCAAGTTCACAGGGCTTGTTTTAATTCTTGTGGTTTCTGCTTGAGACCAATCCATATCATTTTCTGTGCATGTGAATTAGAGCAGGACCAAAGGATGACTTTCTTTTCCAAATGGTGCTTACACCAGCGAGGGATCAGGACTGAAAATCAGTCTCAGTTGTTGACAGTTTTTTAGAGGAGTTTAAGTTCAGCAGGTGCTAAATGGACCAGACCACAAGAGATTTCTGAACAAAAGTGATGAAATACTGTGAATCTATTTGTTGCTGGGTCTTTCTTCCCTTTGGCCTTTGTGTAGTGTCACTTAGCTGTTGTTTGGGTTTGGGCTGTTAACAAAATAGTTTTATTGTGTTATATTAAAAATATCAAACCTATATTCTGGCAATATCAAAATATTGAGCTGAATTGCAAGGAGCATTTTTGAGAATGCAGACCAGCTGAGGATCTTCCTGTACACATTTAAATCTGTGTGTGCAGACAGCCATAATCTGTCACACAAAAGGGGTTCTCTCAGATTGACTCAATGCTCAGTGCTGGAAACACATGAAGTCATTTATGTGTTATATTACTTGTCATTTAAAAAAACCTTAGATTGATTCTTTGATTGTAATTTTTTGAGTGAGTTCACAGGACTAAAATAATTTATTCTGTTGGGTTTAAGCAGACCATTCTTAAAATCACAACATTAGAAAAAAAGGAATTTAGAAAATGTAGACCAAGTATTGTAGGGTGTTAGTGCTTGTTTATGAAATGCAGGCACTGCAAACAACAATTCAGTAAGAACTGACTTTAAATTAGTGTTGTTGTGTTGGGTTTGTTGCAGTTGTACTTTTCTAAGAAAATGAAAGTAGAAGGTGAGGTTTCCCTGATTATTCCTGTTCCTGACTGTCATTATTTCTCAGGAGCATGTGCGTACCTGAAAGAGAGATCAAAAATGAGTAACCTTTCTAAATTTCCTTTGTCCTTTTCATAGTCCCAAAGGGACTAAAAGTGATCTGATGTGAGACTTAAAAAAAAAAAAAAGAGAAAAAGCTCCAAACTTCTGGGAGTTAAGTTTTGTATTTAAATTTAAAGAAGCTGTGTTGACTAGGACAAGCAGTGGTGTGTCATTGTATCTCCCCATGGATTTTGTTGTTTCTTTTTAGAAATAGTGTGTGGTTTTATTTTTTGGTTTTGGTGGTTTTTTCACAGGTACCAATTTTAGATTTGGGGGTTCAGTTATGTAGATGCACTGGGGTTTTCTGGTTATTTGTGGTTCTTGTCCTTGCATCCCTTTCATAACAGAAAGTGAGGATCTCACTTGGGAGCCTTTAATCAAGTGCTATATTCCTCCCTTTTCCAGAAAGACAAGCTCTTGAGGTACCCTGTTCAGCATCTTCACAATTCCCATTTATCTGGAGCTATGTGAACCTCTTTGTGAAAACTGATTTTTCTCTCAGACACGTTACATGTTTAGAGTCATCTGTGTCATTTGTAGTTTTTTTTATCTTCAGTCAATTTGCATTTAGCTGTAGATTAGTTTGAGGCAATGACTCCTCTTTATTTGCTTTCTGAGGCAGTTTCTTTCTGTATTGTATAATGTAGACTTGTGCCAAATAATCCCAATAGTATTTGAACTGGGAACAACAGGCTTTACCTCATTACTGTTCCTCACAACATTTGTTGTGCTCTTATGGGCACATGTGTAAGAAATGTCAACCGAGTCATTATTGGGGTGGATGTTCTTCCAGCAGGTGTTTCAAAGGCAAAATTTCAAGTCTGAACAAAAAGAGACCAAATTCCCAGTCAAGAATTTATAATAAGGAAATGGGTGAGCCCTTTCTCTTTGATCTAGTGCAGTTCTCTTTGTTGCCACCCCTGTGTCCTGCTGCAGGTACATGAAAGCAGTTTGGCAGCCAAACTGCTGCACCAGGCAGGGTTAGTGTGCAGGGACTGCCTTTGAGATGGAGCCTTTCATGTTATGCTTCTGCATAAAAAGGCAGGTGGGTTTGATTTTTAACAATACACCACCATCATGTTGTTTAATCTGCTACAAAATCCAGACATCTGCCTTTCTGAGCAGCTGTAGCAGGTACATGCAGTGCCTCTTCCAGACTCAGGTTTTATTTTGCCCAAACCTATTTTAGATTTAAACTCCACAGAGGTGCCCTTTATTTTCCCCCATGTCTTTTCTATGTCATTGATATGAATCACTTGATTGTTGTACATCTCTCATGTTTGTGAAGTGAGCATCTTTTTTTATTTTTAATTTTCCGTTGTATGTAGTAGGAATTCCTAATGCCACTGACATGACAGTAAATTGAAATCCATTAATTGACTGAACAATTAAACAGCTTCTCTGCTAAACCTGGATGTTAATGGCCATGGAATGGCATAAAATGAAATGATCTGAACAGGCAGCTGAAGCTCACTCTGTAAACATGTAGGCTGGCTGGAGTGCAGCAGTCTGTGTTTACAGCAGGGCTGGCAGAGGGAGAGGTGTGAGTGCTCATCTGCACCAAGGCGCAGTCTGAGTCTAAGCTGCTCAGAGGGAAGTTTGAAGTTTCATTTATTTATTTATTTCTTCATTATTTTATTTATTTTCCATCAAATCTTATGAGTTATCTTGGCACTTAAAAGATGGCAGGGTTACACTGGGCTTGAACTGGTGCTGGCATTGCTCAGCAGAAAGAAAAACACACAAGAGGTCTTCAGCACCTCCAGGTTAATTTGGAAAATGCCATCTGACTACAGCTTGGAGCATTTTTTTAATCTTTCTAGGAAGGTTGTTTGAGTTTGAGGTGGCTTTGTTTGTTTGTTTTACCTGCCTATGATTTTTTTGTGAGGTAGTAATAATAAGAAATAGAATAGGTTGGTCACTTGAGATAACCCAGATTGCCACCTGTTTTTAACATTTCATTCCCCTGCTTTTTTTCCATTATATGTTATTTTTAGAACATGGTAGGTTAAAATATCAATTGGTTTACATTCATTCATTTAACACTGAACTGAAGTGGTGCATCTTTTATGCAACAATGGCATACCAAATATGTATGAAAATGTAAGGAGCTCTTTAGTAACACAGAACACACTGGTTTAGGTGATTGTTGACTTTTTTGCCACTGTTTGTGAATGAGGTTACCTACAAACATTACTTTGCCCATAATAATGAGGGGACGGAAACAGTTCTGTTTTTTAGGATGGCCTAACTTGTGTGTGAACTACAAAATAAAGAAGTTTTACAGTAGATATTATTTAGGATTATTTGAAAGCTGAGGTTCATGGTGCAGGAAAGGAGCTTCCCAAGTCATGCTAACGTGTTCATTTTAGTGAAATTATTTCAGAGTTGTGCAAGTCTATATTGTCAGAGTTAGGACAGCACCACAAAGGAACCCCAGAAAATAAACAACCCCCCATTGTTAATTAAAAAATTGACAGGGAGTCAATGATAGCTGCTTTAGTAGCAGGAATGGTTTGCTAAATTTAGGATTAAGGGACCTGAGGATGCTGATGCAGAGTGTTTGTTTCCCAGAGGAGCCAAAGCCCAGCTGGTTGTGCTGTCCCAGCGTGTCCAGGCTGCAGGGAGGGGGAGCAGGAGCTGGTGCTGCTCTGCTGGCACTGCTGTGCCCAGGGTGCGCAGGCAGGGCTGGCACAGCCCCACTCCTGCTCCCTGTCCCTGTGCAAATCCTCCTCATCAAACAAACCACAGAGGAGTGGAGCAGGCTGGGGACCCATGAATACGGCAGAAACCTCCCTGGAATCAGTGCAGCCGCTGGGTGATTGCATCCTGCAAAGAGAGGCCTGGGAACAGCCCTGACCAGTTTTTCAGGCGTGGGGACCATGTCTCATTTCCCAGCCAGGAGCCTGAGGCTGGCTGCTCAGCTCAGTTTTCAAGGAACAGGGCAGCTCCATGGACTGCTTCAAAATGTCTCTTGTTTGAAAAAACCAAGCTTTCATGTTGGCTTCTGCAGAGGAATTTTTTTGCAGGCTAGTCATCTCAGTTTGGTCCAAACTGGAAATTTGCTCTACCAGGCTGGTCAGGAGCTGGATTTACACATTTGTGGAGAGCAGAGCATTGGAAACATGCTCTGTGCACAAGAAACTTGCCCAGGTTGCCTTCTGTTTTACATTTTTACTTCACTTTTCTGAGGAGATATTAACAAAACAGTTCACTATATTTAGAATGCTAATGGCAGTCAAGCTACGTCAAAAGAGGGATCTATTATTACATTGACAGAATGTCAGTGCAAAAATCAGCTAGAACTTGTTCTGCATGTCATTAGCTGGAAAAATCACATGCAAATTTTTAACATTGATCAAAATTCCATTTCTCACTGATTTTTTGCTGTGTTAGACCTAGGACAGAATAAGAAATTTTTCTTGGGTGTATTTTAGTACACAACAAAAATTGCAGCGCTCAAAGCCAGTTTTTACCTCATGATAGTTTATGCATTCATTCCTCCCTTGGAAATTATGTTTACTTAAATTAGTGAAAGCTGGGTGAGGTCTTTTTACATTTAAAAGAGATTTCCCACATATCTGTCTTTGATTGTCACATCCTTCAGTGTGCTTGTCCAAATCCTACCCACATGCCGCTATGCAGATGAGGCACTCCCACATAGGGAACGTTCTGCACAGAAATCATGGAACGCCTAAGCAGCTTCTCTTTCTTTTTAAGAAATAGACTCCTAAAAACTATTCTAAAGACAGCACAATTCTGCCCACCAGCTGAGGATAATGTAGGGGTGCCTTTAAAAGATATTGTTATATAAGCTGATAAAAGAAAAAGAAAAAAAAAAATGAAGCAAAAATGGCGAAGTTTTGCTGCAGCTTTAGAAAAGTTGCCAGCTGCCTGAGATGGCAGAATAAACTAGTTTAATTCACTTAAGCTATATTCTATTTAAGTCAAAAAACTGACACAGATTTAGCTGGCAAACCTCTCCATCCTTGACTGAAGAAAACTGCAATGATAAGACCAGGGTAAGATTCATTTGCTCTTAATTCTTTCCTGAAGCATCAGCCATCCTTCCATGGCTGGTGAGGACTCTTTGCTCAGGAGCAGCAGGGCTGGTGTGCTGGTTATGCCTTGCTTTGCACTTGAACCCAGCTTGAATTTGCTTTCCAGATGAGAAAAGGGAGCCCTGCTCTGTTGGCCAGCGCCAGGGCTGCCCCTGCAGCTCCTCCCCACCTTCACTGCTCCCTGCCCTGCGCTTCCTTTGCTGTCTTCTCATGAAGTCTCTTGCCAATTTTTTTTTCTTCTTTTTTTTTCTTTGCAAGTGCTTTTTGTGTCCTGTTTGGGGAGCAGCTTTGGCTCAGAGTGAGCTCCAGGAGCTCCTCAATTCCTGCTCACAGTGGGAGGACTCTGAATTTATAATCCTAGGGGCTATTTGGTGATTGATTTGTGATGACATTTTTACATTTATCTTTATTTTCTACAAAAATTATCTTTCTTTTCTATTTTTTCATATTTTTTTTAATCTAACATTGTAGCTCAAACAAATATTTTAAAACCTTCCTTGTTCTGTTGCAATTTAAACTAAAGCAGACTTTACTTTAGAAGCTGGATTATTTTATGTGTCATATTTTTCTTATATTTTTTCTTATTAGTCAAAATTAATAATGATAAGAGTTTGCTGTTTGATTCTTCATAGTTCAGTGATTGGTTTCCATATGTTGAAATAAGTAACTATTTAAAGCCATCTGCTTCCCTTGGAAGTAAGAGTATTTTCATTAGTGGTTAGCATTTGGCTGATAGTTGAAAAATTAAATTCAGGCAAAGTTTAAGTTGATCTTTCTGGACATTATTCAAACAGAAATGTATGGGTTATTTAAAAAGCTATAGGATTTTTTGATTGATAATATTTGAGGTGTTTTTTGCATTTGGAAATCACCTAACTCAGACATTAAAAATAAGTATGATACACAAAACTGAACAAGAAAGCCTCCCCCTAATTAGCTGAGTGGGATGTCAGCCATGTAGGGGCCTTATTTAGGTCTTTTCCTTAAAGGTAAATTTCTCTAATAAGCTACTGGCCAAAAGCAATTTGCTATTTCCATATTATCATCGCCAAAAATTTGGACAACTTTTAGTTTATCACTCAAATCACAAGTTCTGTCTCCTCCTCGCTTTCGCTCACGATAATGTGATTTCTCTGCTAAGTTTTGGAAGCTACAGATATTCTCAGCTTGTTCCTGGGAAAAGCCATAAAATCCCGAGTCAGGTCACTTGGCAGTCAAGTGGAAGAGAAAACTGCTTTTCCACTGTATTGTATTGCTTTGAATTGCAAATGTCTTTGTATTTGCTTCAGGTTTTTGTTTCATTTTGTTTTGTTTTTAATCCTGCTGCTGCACTCTCTGTGTTAGAATCTAAGATTTATATTTCTTTGACTGTTTAATGTTTCCTTTCATCGCCTTCATAAATAGTAATGACTAGCTTATGTATATCCAGGGAAGTAAGGCAAAAAGCCCTTGAGTGTGCCAAGTCTGAAAAAATTTAAATTAGTGTATCAAATGTTAGAAGAAGAGGAATTAAGGCTCTTATCAGCTAACCATAAGCCCAGAATCTTTTAAATTCTAACAATGGTCTGGTGGATGCAGCTAAATCTGCATTTACGTAAGAAAGACAATAGCAGGAATGTGGTTCAAAGTTAAAGATTTCACCTGAATAAAAGCTATTTAATATATTGTTCTAAATCCACAAAAAGGCAAGTTTTTATTCCGAGGTGTAGGTCATTTCTGGTAGGGGAATCCCAGACTTTTTAATGAACATGTTTCTCTTTCTCATTTCTAATTAGCTGCAGCACTTTGATTGCAGCATGCCAGCCTTCAACGCTGAGATTTCTGCTGGTAATGAAGCACTCGAGGTGGTATTTAATTAAAGCAGAGTGGTGCTAGCAAAGACCTGAACACTAATCCTTCTGCATTGCCCAGTGTCCCCTTGTGATTGTGATTGATGAGTTGATTTCTCTTTACAACTTCATTTGCATTGTGTGGCAATACCCGCAGGCAGAGGTGCTGAGCGTTTCTGGATCAGAGCTCCCCATTAGGACGAGCTAATGTGCTAAATGGGCTAGGGCTGGGCTGGAGAGCTCTCCTAGCTCTTAAGCAACCTATTAAATCACGGGTTTATGGTGGGTGAGGTGACTCTCCATGTAAATGCTGGTGTTTGTAATACCTTTATCTCTTTTTACCTTGAAAATACATATCCTACCACCCACTACCTGTCCTACCCATTCCCTCTTCTCTTTATCTCAGTTGTTGTGTTAAAATGATCATGTCAGGTAGTGGCTGCTGTGAGGAATGGCTGTGGAGCTATTTTTTTTTTATTCATAGATATAAAATAAATTGGTCAGGATTTTCTTAAGCAGATAGGCATATTTTCATCCTTATTGCTTAGTTTCTGACATTCTAACTTTAGTTTGAAACTTCTGTAATGCAGAACTGTTTCTTGTTTGCAACCAGAAGGTTGTAGCAGGACTATCCAAGCTCCTAATGCTGTCAGTCTGCTTGTCCACAAAGACAGAGCCATCAGCACTCTGCCCTCAGTTCACTGCCCTGTAAAAAGATTAGAAAGTTTAATAAAGTACAGGAGGAGACAAAGACAATACAGCCAAGTCCCTATTTGGTCCCTATTTTCTACCAATGGTAAGTGTTGATAGTCACATCACTAACAGGGCTCCTCATCATATGTTCCTTGGATGTTATCCCAACCAAGCAGGCATTCTAACACAAGCACATCTATATCAGCTATTTCACTACTGTGTCTAAGGTTAATTAACAACAGAAACAAAAACTGTATTTTCATAGCAAAGTTACTTTAGCATTATACACACAGCATCCATTTTAATATTTGCAATAAGCCAATATTATAGTATACATCTGTAACACTGGTGTTCCTGGAGCAGCTGGGACTGCTCCCATCTGACCAGATCTCCATGTCATTCCCCTGTGAGCATTTCCAACAGTGAATTTCTACCTGAGGAGTGTATTTGCTCTAGCAGCAGAGGAGCCAACAGTGTCCTGGGCTGGATAAGCAGGAGAGTAACTAGAATATTGACAGAAGTGATTTTCTCCCTTTACCTGGCACTTGTTAAATTGCATCCAAGATTTTTGGCCCAGTTTGTGGCTCTCCTGTACCAGAAGGAAGGTGCAGCACAGGGGCCCCCAGGATGTCCTGGAGGTCAGGGTAAGAGGCTGAGGGAACTGCACTTGCTCAGCCTGGAGAAGGGAAGGCTCCCGTGTGACCCAAGAGCTGCCTTTAGGTGCTCACCAAGAGGGTATCAAGAATGAGCAAATCTCTTCCCAGAGGTGTTTGGTGGGAGGAAAAGAGACAACACCTACTGAAAAACTGCAGTGAGTGGTTATGAAAGAAAGCTTTCCCCATGAGAACAGTTTTGCACTGGAACAGTTTGTCTGGAGAGTTTGCCCAGCCTTTGTCTTTAGTGCTGGGATAAAAATGGGTGTAGTATAGACATGCAAAGCTTCCAAATGCTGTCTGTACCTCCAGGCTCTCCTACACTGCCTTGCTGCCACTTGAGGGGTGGGGTTGGTCCAGCTGCCACTTTGTCTCCTGTCTCTTTAGGGAGTGGGATCCTCTGTTACCTGTTTGTTTTTAGATCAAAGTAGCATTGAATCCAAACAGAAGGGAAGGAATGCTTTAAATCTATGAAAAATAGCAGCCTTAGGTGTGCACTTGTATAACCTAAAGGATTACTATTGCTTCTGCTGAGACTTTAGGCAGATTTTTATTTTCTAGTCACTGTTCATCTCTCAGGCCAAGTATTTATTCCTTTTGCAGCCTTTCTTCTCATGTGAGTGAATGTGTTTTTAAGCTAGCAAGGGTATTTGTTTTTCTGAGTTCACAAGTGCAGACTTTTTTTCAAATCCAGGTATCCCTGCTCACATTTGAACATAAATTGTCAAAATGAATGGTTCTTGCAAATACAGTAGTTCAATTGTCAAAATGAATGGTTCTTGCAAATACAGTAGTTCCTGCATATTTTCCTTATTACCAGTCAAGGGATATTCTTGCATATTGTCCTTCCCTTGTTTTCCATAAGTCTGCTGTTAAATGGAGGGAGTGCCCACACAGATCATTGCAGGAATGACTGTGGAACTTCAGAAGCTCCAGCTGGATACTCACAGTCTCCTGGTTGAGACAGAATAAATATGTTACCAGAACTTTTCTATTTCAGTGGAGAACTGGGTTGCATACACTGAACCATTTTTAGGGTCCAAAAAGCCAAACCAGCTGATTGTGCAGATCCATGTAAGGAGCTTCCAAATTTCCTTTGCCCCTGCAGAGGGTGACATGTTGGTCATTGTTGTTTCTTTGATCATCATCTGACTACAAAGTGCAGTATATTCATAAAAACTGCCCACATCCCAAAATCTGATCCACCAGTGTCTCAGGAAATAGATGAGTCTTGCTGCATCATTGCTGTGCTTCTGCTGCACTGTTCTTGCTCACATCTGGGGCTTAGAGTTAAAAACATGGAACAGTTTCTGCCAAGCAAAACCACTGATACATGAAACAAAAAAGGCATTCAGCAGAGTGTCTTCATGGGCCATACCTATCTCCTAAAAGTGAAATGCAACTTGTGCAGCCTGTGCAAATCTCCCTGTTGCTGCCAAATGGCTTCAGGGCTTTGCCATTTACAGCAGCAAAAATTGGGGCTTCTATTTGAATGTGAAAGTTTGGATTTACTGAATTTCTAAACCTGGTGAGCTCATTGAAGGGAAAGGATCTCCTTGTTTGAATCCCAGCTCTCTGTGTCTGCTTGGTCTGGTCGCTTTCTTGAAAACATCTAAAATTCCTCTTTTCTCCCACAGTCACTGAGAAATTTGTACTTCCTTTAGGGAGACAGTTTGGTTGTCAGAGGTGATCCTTCACAATGGAGTTTTCTGGGAAGTAGAATTTTCATACATGAAAAAAGAGATTAGTTTTAGATAATTATTTATGAATGTTGGCATCTCTTCTACTACTGGTTTCCAGAAACCTGTTCTGAATTGAGCTGACCATGTTAGCTGGATTGAATAGACTGGAAATGCAAAATGGTAATACACATACCTCTAAGTAGCTTCACTCATTTCTGATTAATTTTATATTGATGGCAGATTTTTTTTTCTTTTTTCTCCTGAAAGCATATGTAAAAGCTAGTTTTCATCTAAATTCCATGTTTTGTTCTTTTTTTTTTTTTTCTTTGAGGTCCAGTTAGCCATAGACTGACTAATGGTGCATACCTGGCAGATACAGTTGTAGAGGGTTTTGTTAGGGTGGATTAATTATTCCTGTCTAACACTTAAGTCATTTGTATTTCAAAACCCAGTGCTATTTGGGAATGAACCATGGGTAATTTTTCAATAAAACTTGCCTGAAATTGTTCTTAAAAAAACCACAAAAAACCAAACAAAACCAGCCACAACAACCAGAGATTATTTTAAAAACTTGCAGACCTGCAAGTTACACTGTTGTGGAGTTTGTTGGCATCAGGAATTTGCATTGCTGAAGGGAAAGCTCCTCTGAGCTTCTGCACTGACTCCTGAGTGCTCTGCTTTTAGTTTGAAATTATTTGCCTTTTTGTTTTGTGTAATTCTATTAAAACTCTGTTCACCCAAGGCAATGGGAACCCCCATTCAGGTGGGCTCTGTGGCTCAGGGTGTGTAGGAGCTTGCTAATTTGTTTATTTATTTTTAACTGCAAAGGTGCAAGGATGTTGCTCTTTCAGATTCACAGGATGGAAGATGTTAACAAGAAAGTTCTAGCAGCAAACTATGCTCTTAAATTTCTGGTTTATGTTTGTAAGAAATGGAAACGAAAATAGCTTAAATTGTCAAAAACCAAGAAAGGGAGAAAATGGGATTAAAACCAGGGTAGCTTCACCCTTGCTCTCACTTTTCTGCACAGAGCAATAGAGGCATTTGCAATGTGCACTGCTTGAATTGTTTGAATTGATGTCATATTCTCTGTTTAATTGGAGATATTTTATATCATAATTTGTTGGCTTCCGAAGCGTGTGAGAGGCCTTGAATTCTGGTTGTTTAACTGGTGCTCAATCTGTGTTACTAAAATGAAGTTAAAACAATAATTTGAAAATTTTATTTCATAATCCTTATTAATAAACAACATGTTCAGATTAATTTACTATGCTTCATAAGTCTCCATTGAATTTGGTTCTTAGTTTGATACCATGAGCACATATATGTGTGTGTGACATTAAAATTTAATTTAGTGTGCATTGCTTTTCTTAATTGATGCTGTTAGTCACTGCAGACCTCTTTACTGGAGGATTTAAGTTTCCATTTTGACCTTTTATTAACTGAATCTAGCTGATTTGATTTTTTAAATCTTTTTTCCCCCTACTATTCTTTAGAACTGTTGGCAGGGGAGATATTAATAGCTGTAGAATTAGGAGTCTATTTTAAACATGGAACATTTTTATAATACATGAAGCCAACCAAGGAGCAGTGAAACCTTTGTGGTTATTTACACAATAAATATATGTATTTATAGATATACTATATGAGTATAAGTTAATATACTTACCCTTTCATCAAGACCAACAAATGGATATTTCCTAGGCTGTGCAAGTTCAAAAATATATTTTGGATCAGTTGGCTACAATGGTATCTGGAATAAATGAGAGCAGATGAAAAAGGACTTTAACTATACCAGCCCTGTGGCCTGATTCTGTTCAGAATAGCTCCAAAATTACATGGGAGATTTTGCATCACAGTTAAGATAGATGTGGAGATCATGCCTTGCTTTCATTCAGTAGCTCAGGCAGGATTAATGTGTTCCCCTGTAAACCAGATAACATTTTGTATCTACTCTGCTCTCAATTGCTGCAGTAAATACTAAAGGGGAGACTCAGCTTGGTGTGGGCAGGTGTAGACAGAGGAAGTAGTAAAGAAGGACAACATGAAGAAGAGGGAGGGGGAAAAGGAAAGTTTAAAATATTGGGAAAAGGGAATCAGGATCTGGATGAGAAGAGAGGAGAATTCACTAAAAGGCTTGGCAAAACAGACCTGGTGAATGTGTAGAGGTGAGTTGTGCCTTTTAGGTCCCTATTTTGGATCCTGAATTTTATCCATCCAGTCTTCATGTATTCTGAGGTGGACTGAGTCTGCCTAAGTGCATGCCTGACACATGTGTCACTTAACAGTCTTGATTGCTTTCCCAGAATTCAATTCACATATCAAAGTTTTTGTTGTATTTAGTCTCTGGCAGCTGAAAGCTGGTTTGTTTCTGATGGATTATATAGTGATGATTTTTGGTTGTTGTTCAGATAAGCCATTAAACATATGTAGAAAAAGTGCATTTCAGTAAAAACTATCCAGTATTGCATTGCTCAGACACCTTTTCCAGAGCACAGTCCTTCACATCCCTGATTCTAAATCTTACAAAAATCAGCAAGCATTAGTGAGCACATGGGTTATTGTTTCTTTTTAAATGTGTTTTTTACACATTTAAAAGCAGATGATGATATTCCTTTACTCTCAGGAAAATTAGCAACACTTAAAATTAGAACTAATTGCTGTTCCAAGGAAAATGCCTTTGCTGTTACATGGGAGAATGTCAGTAATTGGCAGGACACACGATGCTGTCACCATGAGTTCAGACATATTGCTGTGCATTGAAATGACAGTGGAATAGATCAGCTTGAGGATATAATACATAGCAAAATTGTTCTACACAGCTATCAGAATATTAAATGAAAGGAAAAGGCTTCGTAAAGTCTCATATAATCCCTCTTGGCATGGGCATATGAGCAGGTATTCAACTTTTTTCCTTTAAGTACACTGATATGATTAAATTTAACTTGACACAAGTGATGTACTGTACCATGTGATTGTAATATTTAAAAGAAAACCACTTTTCTGATTGAATACCTACTCACTATCAATTCCTGTGTAGCAGCATCTAATCAGAATTTCTTCTGCAGCTAAAATGCAAAAGCATTTGCTGTGTTCTCCATCTCGCTGGGTGCGCACTCAGCAAGCGCAGAACTGCCTCAATATTTTTGCTATCTTATTTAATCTAATGTTCTACTATAAAAGCCTGCCAGTTCCCATTGATTAGAAACAGTTTCCAGGCTATAACTTTTCTCTCCCAGAAGTGGTGTGTGTATTTTCACTAATTCTGGAGCCTGGATGCTGTGGCTGCTGTCCAGGCCCCTGCGCTGTGCAAACACAAGCGCTGTTGGATGTGCTTGCTGTAGATTAGCCATATGCTTCTGCTTGACATGCCAGAGCTTCTCTCAGTGCTCTTACAGGTTTGGAAATGCCTCTCCTTCCACCACCCCTTCCTCACAAAATAAAACTGTAAACCAGGAAAGGTGATTTTCATCCAGTCCCACAATATACGCTATTTTAAAATAATGTATTGTTCCAAACCATGTTTTTCAAGCTGACCAGGGTTATGCACCTGTAGCACAGGCAGAGACCAGCTTTGCAGCAAGATTTACTGGCACATGAGTATGTTCAGTCTTGTGAAGAAGGTTCAGTAGTAAAATAAATCTCCCAAGGAGATGTGCAGGGAGAGGCCATGTAGATTTGAGACCAGTTTTAGTCTCTGTTCTGGGGGACTGTGGAAATGAAGGTACAGGGACAAAATTGGCTATTCCTTTCATAGTAACAGAAGCTTTCTAGAGATTTAAGATACAACTTGCCAGTCAGTATAGTCAGTGAAAGTCTTTCCTTTGCTATAGGAACCATTGAAGGATTTGGTTCATTAGCTCCATAACTGGAGATGCCTTATAACACACTATTAATAGATTTTTGTTTGTTTTAGGCAGTTGTGACATTCCGCACTGCTTAGAAATATATTTTGCTTTGCATAAACACATCTTAGTGCCTTTTTTGTCTCCTTGTTGAGAAGGTCTTTACCTTCCCTCAGTGCTGTGCCTTAGGTTGCTGATGACAAACACTGTTGGATAAACAGTTCCTTGGTAATGCTACAACAGCATCTTAACATAAACATCCACTGAAGTATGCAAATGATCTCAGTGATAAACAAGCATAGCAAAGTGTGGCTGAGGCAGGAAGCCAAGCTGTCTGTTCCTTGTGCCCAATGATATTTTGATTGTCATTTTAATCTTAGGAGTAAATAACATCAGCGATCATGTTCCATCATTTCACTTCAGTGCCAAAAAAATGAGTGCTGCTTTAAATGGCATTAAACAAGATGGCATTGCTGTGGTAGCTGGTCATTGCAGCTCAGGTCATCCATGGTCCATTGTAAATTACAGAATGGTGGAAATCTTAAAGCTAAACAGAGACTGGAAACAGACATTCTTTGAAAGCAATGTTAAATAGTTAATGTCTAGATGTTTTTTTTCATGAAAGAGCCTTTCTTGTCACCTTTAGCATCTTTGAATTAAGAATGTCTTACTTCCAGCTAGGCTGGACTAAAAAATCTTCTCATTTTTGTTCTCAAGTACCTGAGCAATACTTCTGTGGTTCTCTTTTGTTGCCAAGCCTTGACTCCATCACTTCCAAGCTCACATTTTGTGTCTGTCTTCAATAACCTTCTTCATAGCCACGTAAACCTGCTAAGTATCTTCTTTCCTAATGGATGGTTTGTTCCTGGATGCTGAAGTTCTCTTTAATCGACATCTCAATCAGGCAGCTACCTTGGACTTTTTCCTCTCTTGGGTAAACCTTAGGGATTTCTTCTAAGGGTAAACCTTCTTAACTTTTCCCTGGATATGCTGAAGTCTCTTTTTCTGAAGCCCAGTTTTATAACTCTGCTGCTGACTTTCCTGGTCTTCCTCCAAATTCCCAAAGTCAGTCATGTCATTGTCTTTATGGAGCTTACCACATAAATGAAACTCTTAAATTTACCTGGTTTAAGCAAAGTAAAACAAAACAAACCAGCTTGTGTTTGATCATTTGGCACAGTTTTGCAGGAATCGTTGTCATTTAACCCGGCTCATTCTGGCTTTCAAAACCACCCTGTATCCAAATAGCTGAGCAGGGATGATCTGTCAGCTTTGCTGCTTAAGGCAGCTTTGGCATTGCATGCTCATTTCCCTCCCTAGCTGCCTGTGTTCCGTGTTTTATTTCAGGTGAGTCAAGTAATGGGCTCCCATTTGTGGTGCTGTATCACACACCATGGATGAACGTGGCTGTTGTGCTGCTGCCCTAGGAAATGATTCACTGTGAGGGATTATGAAAGTGCCCCTTTGCTTTCTGAGGCTCCATCAGAGCTCAGCAGTGAAAGATTGTGACCCTGGTTTAAAGAGGTCACCTAAAGTGTCCAGTTTAGAGAGGTGGCATTGGCAGTTCCAGCTCCACCGAGTGCTTGGGAGGTGCCTCTGCTCACTCTGGTGCAGCCACTTCACCTTTGTGAAGCACATGAAGGTCTGCAAGGGTCTCCAGCCCCATTTCTTGTTCTGTGTATAATCCTTGTGGCACTCTTCACTCATCCTGCCGGTGTTTAGTTTATCTATCACCATCTCATCACTAATTAGGCAGCATGAAACTCTGATCCCGTTCTCTCTGACACAAATGGCTTTCAGGAATGCTTTTTCAGAAGGTGGCTGTGGGTTCACCACCTTCTGAGGCTGACAGATCAGATTGGGTAAATATTTCACTCTATTCTATGCTATGTCCATTGCAAAGCCAACTGAAACACTGGATGAGGTGGCATCTCTAAATTGGGAATAATTTATTATTATTAATAATAATAATTATTATTATTAAAAGTTAACTTTTAATAATCAATGAGATTCAGTTGCTCCATTTAGGCGCTTTTAAGAACCAGCTGTAGCCAGTCCCAATCTCCTGAAAAATGTAGTCAGGTTTTTTTGGAGTAAACGGGAATTGAGGTGTTGAATTCTACTTACAACAAATCTCTAATGCATAATTTTAGCTATGTTATAAGAACTCATCAGATTTCTAGAAATGATCTATTAAAAATTGTTTACCTGCAACCGGTTTTGGATTTGATTGTGCTCAATTTTCTCTGCAGACTCCAAACCTTTGCAGAGTTCAATCTTTTACCACTGAGGTGTCATTTAGAGAAGCTTTTTGAATCAAGTTCTGGAAATACCTATGTCTGTGTGTGGGTTACAAGGCAGGAACTATCTCAGTGGAATCCAGAAGAACGGGTTACAAAGCACAATGCAGAGTTGTGTCTGCAGCAGACACAGTCTTGCTGCATAAGCATGGTTTGTCACCTGCGTTAGTATGTCCCATACCTTCAGTGTTGCAGTAAAGAAAAAAAAAAAGGTTTTTTTAAATCACTTTATTAGAAAAATAAGAAAATGGATGTACTAGTTTAGTAACAATCCAGCTTTAAACGGTGGCAGTGGTTTTCAATAAATTAATCTTTGAAATAAATTGTATTTCAGAAGGAAAAATGCAGATAAAATCAGAAAACTTATATGGCTGTAGTTACTGCTTTAGAGGTCATGCAGAAGGTGGAGAAAACTACTCCTTTCTATGGAGATGTAAGGCAGTGTTCCTCTACATCTGCTGAGAAGGGTAATGTTTGGCAGAAAATGAAAACATGCCATAGTTCACAGCATTAAATTAAATCATTTGTGAAACTGGTCTTGCCTGCACTGTAAGAATTGCCACTTCCATACTGCTCTGGCTGTGGATTAAACAAATGCAAACATATTTTTCTAAGGAAACATTGCCAATACATCTCAAAGAACTCAAACATTGTTTCTTGAGGATGGAAATAGGCTAGAAGTTGTAACTAGTCTCTTCCTTCTCAGTAAATCCTTTATGAAGAAAGACATCAAATAGGATAAAAGTATAAAATCCATTTTGAAGCTATTCTGCTACTGTTGAAACCACATGGAATCACAGGATGATTCAGATTGAAAGGGAACTTCAGAAGCCATCTAATCCCAATATCCCTTTTAAATCAGGGGTAACTACACAGATTAGGTTGCTCAGGGACTTTTAGAGTTCAGGTTTGAAATTCTCCTCTCTGAGCAGCATTTTCCTGAGCTTAACTTCCCTCACATTCATTATCTTATTCTTTGGAGCTAACCAGAATTTCCCTTTTGGCAACTTTGAGCTGTTGCTCCTTGTTCTGTCACTCTGTACCTGCGGGTTCTGTCCCTGTAACCTTTGGTTAAGTGGAAGAAGATGCAATTAAGGTGTCTGAGCCCTCCCTTCTGCAGGCGATGCTGAAGCAGCTGCCTCAGCCTCTGTCATGTGCTCCAGCCCTGCAGCTGCCCTGGCAAGCCACCACTGAACTCCCAAACACATCTCCTGTCCTGAGGCACTCCAGGCTGGTGCTCCAGATGCTCTCCCGTGTGCTGTGCAGGGAGGAGGGATCCCTTTCCTCACCTCCCTGATCACCCTTTGCTAGTGCAGCCTGCAGAGCAGTTGGCATTGGCTGCCAGGAAGGCAGAGCACTGCTTTGGACCCAGGTCTGCACACCAGGATGTCACTGTAGGACACGGAAGAACACGAGCACACACCGCTGCTCTCAAGGTGAAGAAGAAAAAAGGAAGTTTAATTTCTGACTCCAACATTTATAGCTTTCCAAAAGTGCCAGCGGACTGGAGGGTGACAGTGCCACCTCTCCAATGACGCTGGACAAACCAACAGTCCATCAAAATTCTCCTCCTCCATAAAAGAATGCAAAACAATCAGTTATATACAGAAAGTGTGTGAGAAAGTTCATTACAAGAATGTAAACATCAGAAGGCTTAGAAAATCTTAAAATCAGAGTGACACCGGGACTCACCCTTGGCTGCAGAGCTGCTCTCTGGCCAGGCAGGCATGTCCTGGGCCAGTGTGAGGGATTATCCTGTCCCAAGAGCAGGACTTAGCCAGGTTTTTTTTTTTTTGTCAGCCCACTCCTGCAGAGCCCCATGACTGCTCCCTGTTTGCTGTCCTGTGGAATTTGCATTCTGACACTTGACATGTGTCTTTTGTGAAGATCAGTTGAACAGTTTTGGACCTGGTCTTGATGCCCAAGGACTGGAAATCATAGCTGGGTTAAACTTCTAAGTGTTGACTGCTACCCCCTTTAAAATCTTATATTCCAGATGGCTTTTCATGTACCTTTTATATTAATAGTCCAACTCCTTTTTTTGCCCTCTTTCCCTTCTATTTGGGTACAAGGATGCTGCATCATCATCAGTATGCTCTAGTAAAGGTGTAACACAAATGAGGTGGAGTTTCCTCTACTGACTTGTGGATAATGATGAGATCCTTTAAAGTCTTATCTTAAGACTTTTTTAGGAAGTTGTAAGAATCAATTCTCGTTGTAGATACACCAGATTTCTTCAGAGTGTCTTGCTGTATGGCTCTTAAGGCCATTTTGGAGAGTTGTTTTTCAAATGTGATGTAAAAATTGTTTCCAAGGGAAATATTGTTTGATGGAATACAGGGTTGAGCTGCAGTTGGGAAGACCTTAAGGGTCGGAGTTGGAGAAAGTGAGGGAGAGGCAGAAATCTTAAAAAGAAAGATTTAGCTGTTAATGTGGAAGCAAAACAAATCAGTGTGGCAGAGTCGTGTGCACTTGGGCCACTGGAAACAACAGGATAAAGATTTGCCATGTAGGATAAGGAAAGCTCTGGCAATAAATGACAGCATCACAAAGGCAGTAGAAAGCTTCAGCAGCTGGAAGGAGGGAAGGTGCTGGAGGGAAGCCTTTCTCCATGTGTAGTGCTGTGTCCATAGCATTATGTGAATCCAGGCTAAGTTTTGGCAAGTGCTTTGCTGCTTTCAGGGAAATCTAAGTAAATGTTCTTTGCAGGCTGTCGGGAGGTTTCAGTTGCTGAAATTCTTTTCCATACCTCAGGCGCTGACACAGAGTGAACATGTCACTAACAAACACACGTGCAGCAGTCGCAAGAGCAGAGACTGTTATTGGAATACAGTATTTAATATGTAAAAAAGACCAAAAGTAAATGTTCCTCTTCAATGGGAGAAACGAAATGGTACTTTTGTGCTAAGGTAGCAAAGAAATTCTCTTTTGCTTACTTATTGTTATCTTTTCCCCCTATGCTCTCTGAAAAAAGTTATTCTGCAGTATCGGTCTTACTTTCGAAAGCTGAGTTTGGCTTTGCCCTGAACCTTCCAAAAAAGAGACGTGGCTGGAGCACTCATTTTGTGTGATTGCAGAAGCAAATGATGCGAGTCAAGTGGCCTGGTCAGATAATTAAGCTACAACAGAGAAAGCTCTCAGAGTCAGTCAGTTGTGATTATCAGTTTGGTGTGGTTGGATGTCTGATTCCTTCTGAAAAATCTGAAGTGGCTGCTTTTATTATCATTAATTGGGGAGTGCCAGCAACAAACCTGGAAGAATTACACTGCCACTTTAAAGAATTCCAATATATTTCAGTTGGAATGTAAGATTAATGATGAATTGATGCCTGTTTGTTGCTCTGCCCACCCCTTTGAATTGGAAGGTTTGTTAGAATAATTCCAGTGTTACGTGTCTGCCCTGCTTCTGAACCCTGATGTCTGTAGGCAGTCTGCAGCAGAGTGGCAATAAATGTGTATTCTTGGGGCTGTCTGAATCTCTTTAGTTGTTTGGTTTTTTTGAAAATTATTTTTCTTTTCTTTATTTCTTTAGATAGAAGTTCAATCATTTTGAAGCTATCTCTGGAGCATCTAGAAAAGTTCCTTTAACAGTGAAGCATTAGGTTGCTTAAAGTGGCTCACAGAACAAAACCTTGGTAGCACTTCTGAAATATTTCCCCTGCTAAGCGAGAGGGATGTTAGGAAATGAAACAAAAAAGGAAGCAATATTTCTTTTGAATGGAAGGATAAAGTAGATTTAATCTAAACCAGGCTAGTTCAGTATCGAAGGTTTGCTTGTGGTGTTCAGCAATTTTAAAATCAGAACCTTATTGGTTTTAACTCTGCCACATGGAGGAGGAATTAATCCCATGGAAATGCACACGTGTAACGGGACATGGTAGCTATCCCAAATCCAGAGCCCTGGACGTTCAGGGTGTTTTGGGACTCTGAATACAGCCGTGTTAATTTTAAAACAAAAACCTCCAGCTTCCGGCAACTTCCACAGTAGCATTTCCAATGTTTTTCAAACAGCTATTAATGCAGTCAAGCTGTGTTTTTTTCCTCCTTCTCTGTGCAATCATCTGCTCAGTGGTGCACTCCAGCAGCAGTAGCAGGAGCCAGAGGAGTGGCCTGCTGTGATTGATGGGGCGCGGCCCCCGCTGCAGGAGCCCCATCTGGATCAGGCTTTGGGAGCACCGGGATGTGGGGAGGGAGGGAGGGCAGAGAGCCCCATCTGGATCAGGCTTTGGGAGCACCGGGATGTGGGGAGGGAGGGCAGAGAGCCCCGCATGGGCTCCCCCTCCCTCAGCACCCCGAGCTCCCTCAGCCCTGCTCTGCTCACACGCCCCCAGCCTGCACTGATGCTCCCCTTGGGCAGATGCTGCATGGCCTGGGAGCAGAGCAGCTGCTAAGTTTATGGAGAAAAGAGGCAGCACCATGGTACAGCAGGTATTTTCACTTTTATTTTCACTTTTATTTTCACTTTTATTTTCACTTTTATTTTCACTAGAAACTCTTGGTTTTTAGTCAAGCCAGGGCTGTTCCTATAAGCAGCTGCACCACTGCATGCAAGGCTTCTAAGCCGTGTTTTGGTCCTTAAATCTGAAGGAGGGCAAGCTATGGGGAATCGTGTTTTTGATAGATGTAACTGAGCCCTTAGAACCAGCAGGTTTGCAGAGAAATATTGCATTTTTCTTCTTTGTTTCTGTGCCCTGAGGATACGATGCAGTTTGGCTCATTTAACTACAGTACAGGAGGCTTTCTCTAAATGTGAACTATCTCTTGCCAAAGAAACAAAATGCACCAAATGGAAAATAGAGAAAAACAAACAATAAACTGTGAGTTCGACTTCAAAATGCAGGCAAGCAAAAAGGTTTTCATTGAATACATTTTTATGCTGCAAATGTGTTTTTAAGAAAAAGAAACACTGCCTAAGAAATGTTTTCTCTGCTCTCTCCTTTGTCTACAAACATAACATGCTTGCCTTATTATGTTTTGACACTTTTTATACATTTCTTAATTATGAAATCTTTTCAGAGGAGGAGATGCTGAAAAGTCATCTGAGATAGTAGGAGCAGTTTAAATTCTAAGCTTTTCTTCAGATGGGATAATACGGATGAAATAGGAGAATCTTTACTTACCTACACCGTTGGAATCCTTTTTTTTTTTTTGTTCTTTAGAGTTCAACATTTAACCAGAAAGCAATAAATTTGATTTTATACACTGCCACGTAAAGCATATTTTTCAGTTGAAATGTGGTTTTCATTAAGACTCGGGCCAGAACATTGAGCAGAGCCTGACTGTCTGCCATCCTTTGTTCTCCTTGCTGTTGCCAACAACCACTTTTTTAAAAAAACCATGCACAAAGTGAGCATTAAGGGGTCATTTAATCTTAAAGATACTTGGAACTGAGTCTGAAGGGACAACTTCTGTTCAGCCTCTCCTGCCTGGGTGGGGTTAAGCCGTGCCTGTGTACTGTCATACACAGCTTTGAAATTACCCCAGTACCTGAGTTCATGGGCTAATTTAGGATCAATATTTCCTCTTGCTTTTAGGGTTATTTCATATTTTCAACTTAATGCATTAGAATTTATTATTTCTTTTATTCATTTCAGTTCACTGTATTTTAAAGAGCACAATAAAGGAACATTTTAGCTGATTCTATTTAAAGAATTTTTGGTTGCTCAAAATCTTTTCGAGTGTATCTCATGTGTAGTCTGGGGTTTCCATCAACCACATGTAGACACAAATGTGTGATAGCTGACACTTCATTGTTCTTGACAGAAATTAGTATTTTGAACAATTTGCTTTGGCTATTATTAACCACGTAAATAATGAAGAACTTGTTTAAGCATACGTGTTTTTGTATTACATTGCAATACCTTGTCTGTAGAATTAATTATGAATAATAAATTCACACTAATTTCAAAGGCTAGGAAAGGCTTCAGTAGTCACTTATTTTAAGGGATGAACATCTCAGATTTATTGTCACTATCATTTTAAACTTAGGGCCTGCAGTAGCATGTGCAAGTTTAGTTTCTTTAATGTCCCCTGTCTTCCAACAATTAAATGAACCTGCAGAGCCTGCACTGATCATCTTGTCTGTCAGTTTTCTACTGGGTTTCTTCAATGGCAAGGCTGTAAATCTCTAAATATGAAAAAAGAAGATAAATCCCTGACCCTTCGTTGTTTACTTATTAATGGGGTCTCAGTTATTAATAAGTGAGGCAGACCTCAGCTGAACAAGTCTAATGGAAGAGGCAGAAGAGTCTCAGCACTGTGGAGGTTCTGAAATTGCCAGTGCAATTTGCCATTTTGTGATAAATCTAAAAAGTTTGGAGTTGCTGGTAAAAATAATGGAAAAGTTCAACCCTCTTAATTAAATATGAGCTGTAATTAGCGCTAGGTGTGGATGCTTTGAATATTAATTAGGGTCCTCATGGAACTGCTGTCAAGGTTAATGAGAAACAGTGGGGGTCTCAGCAACATCTGGTTTAGGGCTGGAGGTGGTACAAAAGCCTTTGGATGAAATGCACCTGGACATCACCCCGTGGTCCCTCTGATGCCATTGCTGCTCTTTTTTAACAGCTGCTGGCTCTGGTGTCGTGTTCAGCATCTGACGGGAAGGAATGGCTTAAGGACCAGCACTAACCAGCTCCTGTGCTTCAAAACCAGCACAGTGAAAGTGCTTATAGAGGCAGAATCTGGATTTGCTTTTGTTCCTTCTTCCCCCTTGCTCTAGTCCCTCCTGAAACAGCTCATTAAAAAATTTAAGGTTGGCTGCCTCCCACACAAGTTTTAAAAGTACTTCTTTAACATTTAATGAATGTCTCTGGTGTAATCCAGTCATTCCTGGGTTTTGCTTCAGCTGGATTTAAAATTTTTTTTTAATAGTGAAAATATTAGGTAAAAGAAATAAGAAAGGAGCTTGACCATTTTAATATTAGAGGGTAAAAGTACACATTTACAAGAGGTTTTAACCTCCACAGAAATTTAACAGGGCCAGTTTCAGTGCAGCATTAACCTTGCTGAGATTGTAGATACACAAACAAATCTCAGTGACTTAACCCTGTGAAGTCAGTAAATGACAATGGTTTCCTGCTAAGGATGGATGAATGAAGCAATGGAAACCACTTGCTCAAGGCCATACATTAAACCAGCAGCAAAGATGGGATTAAAATTAGAGAGGGTTTGATTGCTAATATAAAGTTCTAATTTTTTCAGACACACAGAGTGCCTCTTACAAAGGAAAATTCAGTTTTCTCTTTTAACCTGTCGAGTACCAAGACTTAACTCCTGTGTGAATTCTTAAAAGCTCTTGAGTTTAGGATGAGTTCAGGTCAGAGAGCTGATGTCTGAATTAGCTGGAATTGGCTGTAAATGGCCTTAAGTACAAAGTGCAGAAGAATGTCTTTTATTCATCCACCCTATTTTAAATTGGGAAATCAAGGACTGATGAGTAGGAATAAAAGACCTGCAATAGTTTTGGGCAGGTGCTTGTACATGTGTTGGTGGGAGAATGATGGAGTAGCTTGAAAGGTAATTAAATTTTAATTGTGCATTTTTATATTCCTTGCTTATTAGTGGGATAATTTTATTTTGTAAATTAGTATATCTGAGGTTGGGGTAGTCCCTGCACTAATGGCCTCTAATTGTATCTCAGGCAAAATCTCATTCTGGACATTTTTTTATATAGGTTCAGAAAGATTGTAGTGTACATTTCCTCCTCTAGAATTATTTTTGGTGTGGGGAAAACATTTAGTCAGAAGTTTTTTAATTGCTAATTTAACAGGTTTGGGCCTTCTTTATTATATCAAATGGAAATATGCATCTCTCTCTAAAGATGAGGGTAGTGTTATTAATGTTATAGGCTAATTGTGATATGAAATGAAATACTGCTGTCTTCAAATGTAAAACTTTTAAAGTTCTTAAATCTATTTCTCTCGATATAGAATTATTTTTTAATGTTATTTAAAGTTTTGAACTGATGCACTTGCAGATTCAAATACTTAATATTTTGACTAGATCTCATTACTATTTTGCATTTGTGGCCTGCAATGGCTCAATGAAGGGTATCTCAAAGTATTCTGAATATCTCAGGGCATTATTGCACATAGGTATTTTTAGTGTTTGTTAACAGTATGCAGCCAAATTGTGCACAACCTATATTGTGTTCTGTAATTGGTCAGTCAGAGCGATCACAGACTGGGGGCTGAGCTTAGCCCAGCTCTGTGCTGGCACTTGTGCTCAGGAACCTTTGGAAGGAACTGGCTCTGTCCCTCTTCCTTGTCTGAGTTGTTGAGCCATCATTAGTGCAGACAGATTTCACTGACCTTTCCTGCCTAAAGACTAGTGCACAATTATCCAGCGAGCAGCAGATTTGTTTGTCTAATAACAATATTTAATAGGGTTAGCAGAATGCATTTAATGCAGATAAGAAATATCCTCCTCAAGAAGCAGCCACTGTGCCCTTTTCAGGCCAGGATGCTCTCTGCGTTACGGGTTCAGGACCTTCGCTTATTTTAGCTCATGCCACATTTCTTCCGTTGTTTATCATTATTATTATTATTATTATTATTATTATTATTATTATTATTATTATTACTCCTACTATTTTCCCTTTGATTTCCACAGGGTAATCAGGAAGCTACAGCACCTCCTGACACAATGGCCCAGCCTTATGCCTCAGCGCAGTTTGCTCCTCCTCAGAACGGTATCCCTGCAGAATACACAGCCCCACATCCGCATCCAGCTCCAGACTACCCAGGCCAAAGCACTGTTCCAGAGCACACGTTAAACATGTACCCTCCTGCTCAGACACACTCTGAACAGAGTGCAGCTGACACAAATGCACAAACTGTCTCCGGCACAGCCACAGTAAGTCAAGGTTACTGCTCTTTCTGAAGCTCTGTGTTTTGTGTGTGTTTATCAAGAACGTTTTTCCCTTGACACGCTTCGTTTGCATCAGGCTTAGGCACCGTGTTAATGTTGAAAGTCTGTCAGAGTTTGCTGTTGAACCTGGGGAATGTGTTTTGCTGGTTTTGGAGCTTCTTAATAAGTGTTGGAGCTTTGTAGAACCTGGAATTTCATTTTCAACGGTGTTAGACAAAATGATTAATAGCCAGCCCATGAATCACAGCATAAATTTTAATTAAGTCCAATATGGAAAAACATTGCACATGAGTGTTTGTAGGCATTCATTTGCTGGGCCAAAGAAAGCAACCAAAAAACCCTAACCAGACTCATTTGATTATTTTTATGACCTCTGTGTTTTCGACACAAGCAGTTTTAATAAAAGTATTACTTGAATGGTCCTGTACAAAATTTACTGTGTGAATTAGTATTGTGAAGAGCATGTCTGCAGTATTGTATTTTCTAGAGAGCTTGTTTGTGCAGCCATTACCCAAGTTGTGTGTGGATCTGTGCTAAACAGAGCAGAAATGATAGACTTTCCGTCTATTTGATTTATATGTGAAGTTCAGAAGTGTCATGAATTATGCAAGAGGCTCCTTGGATGCCTCTACCTTGTAATTTAAGTCACAAATTTCACACACTGATAGTTTAGTGTTTCTGTCTTAATTCTAGAGTGGGACCCAATATATCCAGTGCCAGGAGCTGGCAGGTTTCTGAGCCATCAACCAGCCCCTGGTGTTACGTGTGCAGGATGGGGCACAGAACAGGCAGTGCTGGAAACATCTCCTGGCTGTCCTCATCCTTGCCTCAGCCATTCTCCCTGCCTCAGCTTACCTCCCCTTCCTTCCTGGCTCGTGTCCAGCCTAAAAGGTTTCATGCATTAGGGGGGCAAGAAGAAAAGGAAAGCACATTCTCTTAAATGAGCTCTGCAAATTTATGTTTATTGCCATGCCACTAATTTCTTTGTATGGGTTGTGCAAGAAAGGAAAGCAATACCAAAGGCACCAAAGAATATTCCTTGCTATTATAACAGAGAAATCCTTGTGAATTAATTACATATTTTTGTGGTTTATGCAGAAAAATGTTTTGTTTTGTTTTTTTTCTCACTTGGTAACTTTTTATTGCCCTGAGTTTCTCTTTTCTCCAGTACTGGGAGAAAGTTTAAATTGAAGCGCATCCTATTTGCTGCTATCTCATAGCATTCTTTGCAGCTCTACTGTGTTTCCTCTTATCCATCTCTTTGCTAAGTTAAATTCCTGGCTCCTTCTAGCTTTTAAAACTTGCTTCCATAATCATTTTTTATTGTTGTCTAACTTTTGTCAAATACCACTGTCACTGGTTTAGAGCAGGAATCCTAAGCTGAATATATACTCCAGAAGAGATTGGATATTGACTAAAAAGATAAAATTTCCTACTGTACCTTTTTTTGTTCTTTTCTGTTCTCTGATTTTGCTTGGTTTTTGTGACCACTGCTGCAACCTGAACAATCCCCTGTGATGGCCAGCTCAGCCTTTTCATGTTTTGAAACTGTTTCTGTTCAGTCCTGAAGTGAAATCCTGACAGAGCTAAAATCAATGGTAAAAGACCCGTCGATGGGAGTGGGACAGGAGCTCATCCCTCATCATTTATTGCTTTCAATTGATTGTGTTTCCTCACCCCGTTTTGATTTTTCAGTTTGAAGAAATGTCACTCACTTTATCAGAGAAGTCAGGGATGTGTTTTCCCAACATTTTCCATAGCAAAGGCTGGTGAAAAGACACAGTCTGGATTGTCTGCAATGCCCTTATCTTCTTCAAGTGCTCTATTCAATCCCAGCTCTAGCAAATCCAATGATTCCCTGCTTCTGATATGCAAATAGGCTTTATTGTTATTTGGTTTTGTGTCCTTTGCTATCTGCTCTTACTTGCTTTTTGCCTTCCTAGTATCCAGCTTGTATTTTACCTGTCAGACACCTTTTCCCTTCTGTTTCCCCTTGGAGTGAATTGCCATTCTCTGCAGGATAACACTTCAATTCCACTAACCTGTTATATTCAGGGAATATGGTATAGTTATTTGCTCTCTTTATTGTGGATCCTTTCCTTGCATTCTGGTTTCCTTTCTTATAGAGGAATGGACAGAACATTTTGAAGTAGCTCTCATGCTGTTTATAAAGAATTCGATTTCTTTCCTTTTAACTTTCGGGTCTGTTTGAGAAAGTTTTAGTATGGCTTGGTTTTTAACAAGATATTTTTTTTCCAAATTGTAATGCTATATTGAAAGCTGTGGATGCTCTCCCTCCAGAGCAGTGCAATGAAAAGGCAGGTTTCTAAGAAGTGTGCTCATCTATGGGTCTGCACTGACATTTAACACATTCTTCACCAGCCAGGTTTACAAATGCACAGACAAATATTGCTTGCACAATGCAATTACAGGCACCTAGGTTTAAAATCTGTTATGCTGGGTGGCATTAGCCATTGCTCTTGGCAAACTGTGGAGACTTTATAAACAGATACATGCAGATGGATCCCAGGCAGATTTAACATGGCCTTTGTAATATTATAAGGGTCCAGCTGTTTACTCTGTAGGTTTAATAATATAAGTTTTTATTATGAAAGAGAGCTTCAACAGCACTGTGTCAACATTCTACCTCCATGTGGTCTTTATTGTCAAAGGAGAAAAAATATGGTTTTTTTCTAATCTGGCTTTGAGAATAGTTGATTTCCAGTTGAGGAGTTTTAGGTGGAATTGGTGTGGGGACATAGTGGCATGTGTTTGGTAGGTCCCAATGGTTTTATTTAGTTTCCTTTCAGTAAGCTGTTTATGACATGCATTTGAAAGAAAAATAATCAACTGGCCAATCATTCACAAAAGGATGCTGTGGTGATTAAGGACAAGCTGTTGGAGGCAAGACCAGTTTTTGAATTTTCTCACTCACAGATTTATGTACATCTGAAGCCGGATATACCATTAAAAGTAGATCTTAAAATTTTGCAATGTGAACCTAAAAAACTTCAGGGCAATTGTCTAAACTGTAGAATTACTACCAGAAGTGACTTAATGATCTCCTCCATGAAGGACTGAATCTATGCTGAGGTGAGATAGATCCCAGGCTGTGTCTGAGTGTCCCAGGTTCTTTCTTCTGGTCTGAAAGAATCACTCACTGAAGATGGAGCTCACACTGGGTCTAGTGCCACCTAAACCCCAGCTCTAGGGGGACAGAATATAAAAAAATAAAGACAGTGTAGAAAGGAATCTCACCCCTGAGGAGCTGCAGCTGGGCCAATTATCAAAGATCAGGAGCAGGCCTGACTTTAACAGGCCACAGGTGTAAGCAATGAGAAAAAGATGCTATAAAAGAGTGGGGTGGCTGGGTGAGAAGGGAACTGGAGTCAGTGGCTGCTTTGGGAAGAGGAAAGAGTCAGTGCTCTGAGGAGCTGCCCACAAGAGAACACCAGGAAGGTTTGGAACTATTGTGATAAGGAGCCAACAGCATGGAACCCCTGCAATAAGATGACAACACCCAATACAGAGAAAAATAATCGAAATAAACTCTTTCTGTGCAACTGCTCTTGAATCCTCAACTGCAGACCAGGGTGAGATCCTGGCCCTGCTAGAGCCACTGCCAGGATCCCCGTTTTCCACAAACTGATCAAAATTCCAATCATCAGTTTTATTGCAGGTTTGCAATTTTGTGCGGAGTGCTCTTGTAATTCGCGTTCAGAAGTACTTCACGTACTCTTGGACACGCTCTTGTACTTGTAGAAAGAGTCTTTCCCAGTGACCAGTTTTAATCTATTTAGATAAAATGGTGTAACACAGTATTCTGTCAGGGTAAGTGCTGGAACAAGAGGTGCTCGGATTGCATGTGCAGGGATTGCTGACTCTGACTGTGGTGCTGAGAAACAGGAGAAGAGGGACAGAATCAAAGGGTAGTAAATGATTAAAGACAGGGTGATTTAGCTGAAATAATATGAAATTATTGGTAGGTAATAAAATACTGTCAAAAGTTACTTTGAGTCTTCTCTGCTCATCTCTGGTTTTCATCTTTTTGGATCCTTATGTTTGTTAACTTGGAGTAAGGAGGAAGTGCATCTGAGTATATGCAAAATCAATGATCAACCAGCCGTGGGTTATTTAAATGCTGGTAAACTTTTGGAGTTGCATGGCATCAAATATGTCTTAAGGCATTAACAGAAATAGTAAATGGCTTCCCAGAAGGTTTGATGTATGAAAAGGATGTCACAAAGTTTTGCTGAAAGTGACGTGTCTGATGATTTTGCAGAGTGGTTTGCAGTGCTACATTAAATAGGTATATGTATTATTTTTAAGTAAGGCATTTAATAATTTTATGAAATAAGCCTTTGCCTGTGTACCTATACAGATGCAATTGTAGTGTACATAAAAATTCTGAGGAAAACTTGTTCAGTTTTTGCCTGTGGCTTTCCTGCACAACTTCTGTTGATGACAGCAGATGTGTGTAAATAGAAAGGTCATTAGATGGACATGTGTAAGGGAGCAAGTAACAGTAAAGTAAATGTTTCTCTAGTGTTTCCTGTTCTAAGTGTGTTATACTAATAATGAAAGTGACTATCCTGGTGTGGTAAGAGCTGAGGTTGCAGTAATGCTCTGTGGCTTATGTGTTTATATCAAAAATGTGCTGCTTTAAACTTAATTCTACTTCTGCATAAAACTGGAGGTGATTGTGCAGTCCTTCTGTTTTGGACTGAGCTTTCACCAGGCTTCAGAGGCTGAAGACTTATGTCAGAAGTTGTGTGTTTGGATGGGAGATCTTGAGGGAAAAGGCATTTACCTGGAGGAGTGATCCATCCATGTCTGAAGGGCTGAGCATCAGCAGCCAGCATGGCATTGGGGGATGCAGGGCTGCTCACCCCTGGAGCAGATGTGCAGTGCTGAGGTGAGGTTGTCTCTGGCCTGGGGAGATGGTAAGGAATGTTCCCTCTAACTTCACTGTTAGAACTAAATTTTAGCTTGGTTACTTCCAAACTTCCTCTGAACTGGTACTTCTGTGTGGAAATACCTGATGTGTTAGATGTTATGTCTGTTGTTCCATCTGCCCTGTTTACCTTGAGATGTTTTATTCTTTGGGATCTAATGGCCTGCAAATTTGATGTTTTCTTTTCTTGGTGTTAATTTGTCCAGGTTTGTGCCTTTTTTAATCACGTTGCAGAGGCCATCTCTTCATCTGAGGATTTGTCAAGGCTTAGTGATACTGTGGACTGCAGAAGTATTTGCCATGTTGAATTTTGTTGTTTTGGAGAAGTGAGATGTGTACAACCTTTGCTGATATTTTAGGGGATTTGGTGTTCCAATTACTGTGTTGTGCTTATTAATTTGGTGAGAAAGTTGGGAGTAGGAAGCATGTAAAGTGCTTTAGTGTGTTGTCTAAGCCTGCAGGTGAGTAGATTATTACTACAGTTTTCTGCAGTATGTTTCTGGCTTTTGCTAGCTCTTTTTTCTGCTCTGTCCTTCATGTAATTTATTAGTAGAAGTGGTTTTCCTTCCTCCTAGTTTCTTTCTTTTCTCCCTTGGTTCATCTCCTCCTTCTCTCCTACTATTCCATACATGACCTCTCCCTCTCCTGGGGGTGAGGCTGCATTAGCTGCTTCATGCAGTTCTATTCCACATTAAACTGTGCTCTCTATCCCCCTTGGTGTCCAGGTGTGCCTCAGCTGCTCCTGCAGCAGCGAGACAGGGAGGCAGCAATGCTCAAACCCAAGGCCTCTGTGCTGTGCTGGCTCATGGGAGCTCTGAGCTGAGCTTGCCTGGAGTCCAACCTGCCAAGGCTGGGACCTTCTCAGCGCTGCTGAGCTCAGCCCTGCCTCTGAATGCTCTGCTCCTTCCTGAGAGCTTTCCATAGGGTACCTGGAACTGCCTCCTGTGGCTTGGGAAGGAGTGGCTCACTTCCCCTATCTGTAATTGTGGCTGGCAAGGAGCAGAGCAGAGTTCCAGGGCAGAAACCCACACCAATTCCTTCTCTAAAGGATGGCATTGTGCTCCCCCTGCCAAGGAGCTGGAATTTTCCCCACAAAGTGGCTGTCTTGCAAGCCACATTCTGCCACAGACATCTTTTATGAAAAATCTTTTCCTTAGGATTTTTTCTCCTGAGAAGCTGAGAGGCCTCAGGAACAAAATGTAACCAATGGTTATCTGCTGCTGTGGAATGCAACAGGTGCATCTGGGATTGGCTCATGTGGTTGTTTCTAATTAATGGCCAATCACAGTCAGCTGGCTCATTCTCTGTCCGAAACATAGGCCTTTGTTATTCATTCCTTCTTTTCAATTCTTAGCCAGCCTTCTGATGAAATCCTTTCTTCTATTCTTTTAGTATAGTTTTAATATAATATATATCATAAAATAATAAATCAGCCTTCTGAAACACGGAATCAGATCCTTGTCTCTTCCCTCAACCTGAGACCCCTCTGAACACGGTCACAACATTCCCCCATGGACACTTTTTATTGCCAGCTGGTGTCAATGACCCAGTTTTTATTCTATTTCAATGCCATACTGTTGTCTCAAGATGTTTGCCACCAGTATGCTAGATAGCTGATAATGCTTTGACAGCTCTCAGAGCAGTGTTTATTCATCTAAATCATACCCTGCTGCTGCAGGCTATTCTACCAGCATGGTGTGCTATTTCATTTATACTACCTATTATATCTGCTCCCAACTGCTCCTTGAAGGAAATATTTCAAGGAGCTTATTTTGAGACCCTGAGTGCTTCAGAGCTGCAGAAGCAAGGAACCCAGTCCAGCTCCTGCTCCACAGTGAGGAGATCAAAACTGACATCCCAAATAGAGAACATAATGCTGTGCTGGGGCCGTGAGGCACAGTAATGGCTTGTGATCATAGGCATTACTGCTCTAAGAGGCTTCCTTGCTGAGAGCCCTGGGTGCCAGCCCTGCAGCTCTGCCCCACGTGTGCTCCTTTGCTTGTGCTGGGGAGTAGCAGGAGCACACTGCTCACCTCAGCCCCTCTGCCTGGCAGTGCCAGCTCCAAAATAGATTCTCCTCCAGGATACACAGAACCTGACACTGTTCCTGTGATGCTGTTTATGGAGTGCCTGTTTGTATTTCGTTGTTTTGGCTGGGTAGAGGATAAATCACCACCTTCTTTTTCCTGTGCTGCTGAGTGAACTTGGGTTTTGTGATTCTGTGAGTGGGTATGTGGTGTGAGGACAGCAGCCTTACCCTGCCAGCTGACTGCACAGGGGCTCTTCTGACATCTCAGTGCCTCATCTTTGTCATTCAGGTATCACCTCAGCTTCTTTCACCTTTTGATTCTCACAGCAAGAAAAGTTTGAAAATATGATGTTGAAATTGAAGACAGAAAAAATCTTATTCTGCTTTGTGGGCTTCTACAGATATTGTGATTTTTTACTTTCCTCATTTTTGCCTGCTTCAACTTGGTGAAATGTTAAAGCTGAAGCTCCTCCACAAAACCAAAAAAAGCCCCACCAACAAGGATAAAGAGAGCAATTATGCTCTGTCATCTTTAGTCATGTTTGCTCAAATAATTAGCTGAATGTCTTTGATTACCCTTCTGAATGTTCTTCATAGGGCACCCTAGCAGTTCTTAGCTCACTTCAGCAGGTAATTCCAGCCAGCTCTAAGGCAGATTTGAAGCACAAAACATTGCAGGGGTCTTTCAATCACATTATCAACCAGAGATGGTCATAATACTGCAACTTGAAAAGTTTCTTCTAGAAAGCATTACCAATTAATTTCTAATCTGTCAAGTTTAATTGACCAATTAAACAATTTAGGATTTTCTTCCTGCTTGTCCCTGAAAGAGCTGGGCTAATATTGGTTTTTAAAGTTTTCTTGTACTTTGTATTGTCTCTTGGGCTCTTTACTCCTCCATACTAATTATTTTCCGTGTTACATTATTGACTTTTTCTTCTCTCTGTGCAACCTAAGTATCCATGGCATGCAAATGCTTTTGCTGTACTCGGCTGTGCTTTGGGTTCATATGTATAGAGAAAAACCATTTTTGCACATTTTGCTGAATACACTGAGCATAAATTTCAAAGGGGACCTTGGTGTGATGAAATAGCCAATTTCAACTTCTTTTATATTTGACCTTCTGCATCTTTGCTCCACGTTACACCATGGTAATTAAAATTGATCCTTTTGAGGGGATTTTTTTGGTGAAAATTAGCTCATTTTCACTACATGCATGAGTGGCTGTGTTAGGTTAGCTAAGACCAATGATGTTTTCCATTCCCTTGTAATTGACATAATTGACTGTTAATGGCTTGCAACTTTACCAGAAGCTGTTGATTTCTTCACTCACCAACTCTTTGTAATTGCAGTAAATTTGTGTATTGCTTGGAATTAGAATATGTTTGTAACTTCTTGGTCATCCAGCAAATCCTTCCCCTTGCTTGCATGAAGGTGCCTCTCCACTAGAGAGGTCAGAGTGGTGGGGTGGCACAGGTAGCTGCAGGACTGACCAAGTTTGCAGCTAAAAGCTGAAGATGATGCAGAGAATGCAGGGAGGCTTCCTCTCTTCTCCCTGAAGTCATGAGGCTGAATTTCAGCTCATGTGCCAGTCTGTGCCTAGAGCTAAACTTACTCTGCTGCATGACTACACGTGGGTCTCAGCTAAGGAAGGCTTAGTGGGATATTACCCCCCAACCCTGAAAATATTTTTTTTTTAATCCTGTTTATACTCTCAAGTTTCCATTCCTCTCCCACACATCTCTCTCTGCAGCTTTCCCACACACCCAGCCACCCACAGAATTACTTTAATTAAACGTTACTCATGTGTGGGCTTGCTTACCACTTCTCCCTGCTTAATTTGTTCCTTTCTAGGGTCAGTGTGAAAGAGTGGCTTGATTCAAACGTGTAACTTGGCTATCCATCAGCATTAGAAAGACAGTAACAAGGCATGTCCCTGTGTCTTGGCTTAACCCACAAGCAGGTGAATCCATCTCAGGCTGCTTCATGCTCTACCAGTGGCTTGACAGGCTGAGATAGACGTTGCAGCAGAAGCAGACACAGGAAAATGTACTTTTTCATCAGATATGCGTTTAGGGAAGGGTTAGAAGTTCTTCTTTTCAGACTTTGCTGGAAAAAGAATTAGAGCTAATACTCACCCATGCATATCACGCCCTATTTGGTTTTTCTGTCATGTGCAGAAAGAATTGGTTGGTCATTTTAGATTGCACAGATCTAGACATTGAATGGCCAATAGTTAATTCATTAATTATAGAAATTCCAGAAGAAGGGATAAAAGAGTAACCTATTTTTTTGTGTCTTCAATTAATCCTGCATGTGTGTGGCAATTTCTTTACAAAAGTGTGACACAGTGTCGTGGGTAGACTGTGACTGACCTCCCTAATATTTTCGGAGGGTTTATATAGAAATATCAAATAATTGCTAATTAAAAAAAAATTATTACAAAGCCTTCCTCTTCTTTTGCTTCCTTCTTGCCTGCTTTAATCTTTGTGTGCGTTTTCATTGTCTAATCTTCCTTACACTACTCCTTTTCTATAGTTTTTCTCTTGTTTTCCAATTATGTTGTTTTTCAATATGTAGGCTTTGTCTCCATTTTATGTTTCTTCCCAGTTTTTGCTCATTCCAATAATATCTACTAGCTTGCTTTCATTTCCTCCTCCCCTATAGGAGGTACCACTGATTTTAATGTGGCATGGAGAGAATATCTGAATCTCTGAAGGAAATATATAGTGGATGTGAAAAACATACACCATTCCTTTGGTATTTTTGTATCTAAATTGCAGCAGCTTGCTGGTTCTAGATGCTTTTTCAGCTGATATCCCACACAGTTGTGTTGAAGCATCAGCATATTGTGCTGCCTTTTTTGATTTAGGAAAACTTCTCAACAGCTTTTTAAGAGAGATCCCTTAGGTCTTCTGCTATTCTTGCTTAAAGGCGCTTCTTGCATTTGCTTTTCCAGCAGAGACCTCTTTAAATCTCACCCACAGCAGCAGCTGCCACTGCCTCTGGGCTTTTCCCTACATGGGAAGTTGTCACTGCCTCTGAAATCTGATGAGTTTACCCCAGAACACAAAGTGAGCTGCCCATTTAACACCCACCTGTGAACGCAGCAAGGTGCGCCCGTGCTCCTGCCCTGCCCTGGCAACAGCTCTGCACAAATGCTTCCAAAGGAGGGGGTGAAAAAGCACCTGGGGGCAGCTCCTCACCTGCCCCAGGTCTGAGCACACCCCAGGTGGGGCAGAGAGATGAAACTCTCTCCATAGAGCAGATTGTTTGCCATTGAGGACATCTCCATCTTGATAAACTGACTGGCTGCAGACTGCTGCTGCCTCCCAGCCTCCTCGTCCTTCCAAAGCAGCAATGGAGGGTTTCTCTTGCTCTGCTCTTTTTGCTTTGGATTGTAATTCAGATACTTTTTCTTTATTCTCTGATTTATAAAAGATAAAAAAGGCAGCAGACTGCCTTGTGATACAGTCAGGAGAGCGTGCTTACAATCAAGTCTTTTCTGTGGCTGTGGGTTTTTTTGTTGCTGTTATAAAAAGTGCATCAAAAGATGTCAACTATTTCATTTCATAAAGATTCACATAAGTTCCAGCTGTTCCAGAGTAGTATCTAAATATTTGATTTGAAAACAAGAAGTGTACCAAGGCTGCACCATATTGCAGGCATGATCACCCAGCTAGCCAGGAAGAGCTGAGCCTGCCTGTGCTAATTAGTGTTTGCAGATAAAGCTCCTCCAGTGCATGCTGAAGTGAAAAAAAAGGGGTTATAACTACATCATGTGCGAGAAAAGAGAGATCTAAAAAAACCCAAACTATGTAAATTCACTATTTTTCGTGTCATAACAAGGCTGGGACACTGATTTTTCTTTTCATGAGGATGTGGTTTACTTTTTTAGTATGTTCATATTACAAAAGGTATTATTGCTGATATTGTTGAAAGAGATTTGTTGCCAAAAGTGTGGTTATAAAATGTCAATTTGTTTAAAATATTTGCAAGTGTTCAGCTTAAAGCTAGAAGATACTAAATAAGAAATCTTGTGGATTTTTACTTAGAGGAAAAATTTGTAGATTTGTCCAGAGAAATTTGCTTTAAACTTATGTATTTACTTGAAAATGTAGCAATTCTGTTGCCTAATTACTTAGAGTCCTTATTCTTTTGACTTTAGGGATATGGAAATATTGATTGTGCTGAGAAATATGATTTCTCATGGACATATTCCACCCCATTTCTTTTCCTACATCGTTTACAATTACAATGTTGCCAAATTTAGTGAAGCAGATGCCAAGTTTCACCTCTGAATATTTGTATTTCCTTGTTCTCATACATAAGCTTCCTTTTTTTCTTTAAAGAAAATCTGACAGGGACAGGTGGCAAAACTATCCCAAGCTGGAAAAAACAGAAAAAAATGGAGCTTGGTTGTTTATACATGAATGTCACTTTTGACCTCCTTTTAAATACAGAATCTATTCCAGTTTTGACAGAGTGTTTGGGAAAAAATATTGGCTTGTATTGAAAAATAAAAGCTGTACAAGAGAAATTAAAATGAGATAAAGTAGATTTTGAGCACATTGAAAAATTTGTGTTTTACAGTACTTCCTTCAAGTGTTGATCTTAAAATGCACTGCAATTAGTGTAATTGGAAGAGCCAACATATTTGCAGTGTAGACATTGAGTAATTTTTAATATATGACCATTGTTTGATCCTCATGAGCGGGTGATATTTTATCCCAGTAAGTCTATATCGTGGTACACAGGAATTTAGCTGCAAAATCCCATTTTAGACTGGAGGGATAAGCCTGGCACGGGCTGTGTGCTGGTGTGCACAGGAATTGGCCAGAGCTGCTTCTGAAGGGACTGGCTTTGGGGACAGGGACTGGCTTTGGGGACAGGGACTGGCTTTAGGGACAGGGACTGGCTTTAGGGACAGGGATTGGCTTTGGGGACATCTCTGGGATTGGCTTTGGGGACAGCTCTGGGACTGGCTTTAGGGACAGGGATTGGCTTTAGGAGCAGCTCTGGGACTGGCTTTAGGGGACAGCTCTGGGATTGGCTTTAGGAGCAGGTCCTGCCCCATGGGGTGCAGAGCTCCTGGGAGCTGCTGCCTGGGTGTGCTTGGGTGCAGGTGCTGGGCAGCCCTGGGTGTGTTTGGGGGCAGCCCTGGGTGTGTTTGGGGGCAGCCCTGGGTGTGTTTGGGGGCAGCCCTGGGTGTGTTTGGGGGCAGCCCTGGGTGTGTTTGAGGGCAGCCCTGGGTGTGTTTGGGGGCAGGTGCTGGGCAGCCCTGGGTGTGTTTGGGGGCAGGTGCTGGGCAGCCCTGGGTGTGTTTGGGGGCAGCCCTGGGTGTGTTTGGGGGCAGCCCTGGGTGTGTTTGGGGGCAGCCCTGGGCAGCTCTGGGTGTGTTTGGGGGCAGCTCTGGGTGTGTTTGGGGGCAGCCCTGGGTGTGTTTGGGGGCAGCCCTGGGTGTGTTTGAGGGCAGCCCTGGGTGTGTTTGAGGGCAGCCCTGGGTGTGTTTGGGGGCAGCTCTGGGCAGCTCTGGAGCCCTGCAGGCTCCTGCATCCTGCACTTGCTGGAGTTCACATCCAGGCTGGCAGGAGCTGTACTTGTGAAACGGCTCACACATGCAATAAAAGCACTTTCACACCAGCCTAAAATGCTGCTATTGGCTTCTTCCTGTCTCCAGCAAGCGTTTCCAATTTTAGAACTTGCTCTCATTTCTGAGCTGGGCTCCCTCTTCTCTTTTTTTCCCCACTGAGTTGAAAGCATGGCACATCCATCCCTTTTATCTCTGTTCTCTCTCGAAAGGAACTGCAGCCATTTCCTGTGTTGCTTCTCTTTTTGCGTGTACAGCAAAGTCAACTTCCCAAAGATTTTAATGCATTTTAGGGACAAAACATGTTCAATCAAAGGCACCAGCATCTGAATCACTGATCCTGTTCTGTGCTTTCTAATGGAGAGAGCCCCTTTTTTATCATTTTACTATTATTGTGTATGAAGAGATTCTTCTGTTTTCAATATTTCAATACAACTGTAAGGTTGGGTTTTTTTAATTTCTGTTTTTTCACAGATTTTTTATTAATTTTTAATAAATATTTAAAATATAATAAAGTATTAATAAATATTTATTGTTATTTTATTAATAAAACTTTTGATTTTTTAATATCGGGGTTTTTTTTTGTTTGCCTGTGTTTTTTTCCAAATACATACTTTTAAGACAACAAATTTGCCATATCCCAGGCTCCCACATATGCCCCTTAGCCCAATGCATGTAATTTTTCTGCCTGGAAATTTGAGGATATGGGCTATTTGTCTGGGGTTATTCAAAGTTAAGTTTCCTAAACAGACTACTGCATGCCTAGAAATGTTATATCTCCTCACTCTGTGCCAGATGATCCAGGTGATGTTAATCCTAACTAGGCAAGTGTAGTAAGCCTTGCTGTGGCAAAAAATCAGCCATTTGGGTATCATGTTTCTGACTGAGAAATGTGTCACCCCTCCCAGCCATGGCCACCCCCTATGAAAAATTGCTTTCCACCATCATCAGCTGTTTAATATCTCTACAGATAATCTATTCAGGTTGCAAGCTGAAGCTACTCTCAGTATCTCCAGTTTCCTTAACATAACATAATGTATTGCCCCACATTTGAGTAGCTTTCTGATTAATTGAATTATTGATTTGACATATTTCAGACCCTGATCATTTAGAGCTGCTAAGTTTAGAACCATCTAGCTAGGAGCTATAATTTAGGAACCTGATACTTGTTATTTTGATTGAACTTACTGTGCCCTGTGTTTTAAAGCTTTTTGCCTTCAGTGGGAAGAAGGAAGGGCTTCTCTTGCTGAATATTCAAGTTTTGGGTATCTATCTGTCTGTCTATCATCTATCCATTTTCTTCCATGAAGAAGGATGCTTTGCCTTTATTGTAAGAAAAATGAGATTTTTTGCTTCATCATAGGGTTATTTAAGACATTTACAGGAAGGTCCCTCGTGTCACACACAGGTGTCAGACCAATGACTGGAAAGCTGTGTCCCCTCACATGTGTGTTGCTGCTGGGACTACAAAAGCAGAGAAAAAAAGCTGCTGGTGATAAGTTTGTTGCTCCTCTAACAAACTGTGCATTCATTACCAGGGATTGTTCTTGAGCACATTTTTTGGGTGAAGAATTGGGATTTAACCAGAAAATCTTTAAGATGCAATTGAAAGAAGTAATTATTTGGGGATGCTTTGTGCCACCTTGCCCTATTGATGAAAAGCAGAAGCAGGTGTGGCCCTTGCTCAGCAGTTCTCAACAAGAGCAGATATTTCATGCCAAAATCTATTCACATTTTTTTGCAGCTGGGCTCTTTGCTAATTTGAATAGTGCCCAGGTGATGATAAATTTGTTGCTCTCACTTTGATGAAATACCTTTACACCATGCCCTTCTCTTGGTGAAAACAATATCCTAGTGCCAATTTTGTCATGAGAAAAAGAGCTTTGAGTGCTGTGAGGGCTTGAAGGGTTTTTTTTGAAGTTTGCTTCAGTGCTTTGTCTGTAGCCACTGCACAAGTGCCCTGTCCACTCTCTGGGGTACTGAGGGTGGGAAATACAGCAAGTCCCCAGGCTGAGGCTGGTGCTGCAGGAGCAGAGCACAGGGGCTCAGGAATTGTCACAGGCATGTGACTGATGCTGGGAATTCCTGCAGTGGGTTTGCCCTCCCAGGGGCTGCAGGAGGATGTGTGATGGGCTCTGGTGCAGCTGAGGGGTTGAGGGGTTTTTATTATCAGAGCACAGGGGAATCTCTGGGTGTGAATGCAAGGCAACCCTTCTGTGCTTTCTGCAAAATTTCTGATATGTTTTCAGTTGATCATTTCTTCTCTGAGGGAGTTGGATTCTATTTCCTACCACTCTCGTGGGGTAGCAAAAAACAATTTGAGATAGAGACCTTACAAGTCTGTGACCTCAAATGATGAAGGTATTTCTTTATGTTCAGGCGTTCTTTAGGTTTGGGAGTTGGCTGTAAGACTGAGATATTTCTGAATGTGCTGCTGCTGATCTAATCTAGTGTGATTCTTTCTTGTTGAGTTTAGAGAATGATCCTCTCCAAGCATCTCATGAAAGGATTTATTTGATCCTTATGTCCATTTGGTGAGATTTTGCTGAATTATAATTATTGTTTTTTCTGCTGTTGTTGAGAAGGAACTAGGGTACAAGTAGTTTAAATAACCTGCCAGAGGCAAATCTGTGACAAAATTGATTGCAGAGGCTGGCTGTCCTGAGCCCAAGTGTCTAGACTGAGAAATAGTTTTTTTTCTCCATAACAACAGAATGCTATTGCTGAATTTCATTTTGAACTGATGCTTTTGGAGCATTGAGCTTTGAATAGATCACAGCCTCAGCTTGATTTGTGCGAATGCAATCTTTCAGGTGGATGAATAAAAAAGAATGTTGGTGAGATACTCTGCTACTTAGGAAATTTATATTTATATAAATATTTTTTCCCTTTTTTTAAAGGCAAAACTGAGCAGCTTAGTTTAACTTTCAGACATTCCATGCAGACAGGGTGAAGTTGCCAACTCTGTTCACCCCCACCCTGGGGTATGTGAGGAGCTGTTGCCACACACAGTGGGAAGATGCATCTGCTCTGTAGCTTTGGCACAGTTTTCATGTCTCTTTCAGGGAGGAAGGGGATTGAGGAGTCAGAGATGGGGCATGAAATGATGCAGGGAATGTGACAACTGCCAGGGCTCCAAGGGGCTCCAACTCCCTGCGCTATAGGTGGGGCAGTTATAGAAGTGTTCAGGTGTGGTGTGAAGCTTTACAAATGAAAATACAGGGATTGTTGGGACAGAGGGGCACTGGAAGCTGGCCCGGGGGTGCTGAGCTCAGATCCTGCACTGCTCAGCCTGAGCAAGCTGCACAAAGGGTGGCAGGAGATGCCAGCAGGGACAAGGAGCAAGACTGGCAGCTTCTGCTTGGAGAAGGGCACTTCAGCAGCTCCTTCATCTGTTCCATCTGTAGCAAAGTTATTTATATTTGGTTTTTTTTTCCTCTTTTTTCCCCCACAATAACTGCAGCAGGCAGGGTCAATAGTGATCTGTGTCTGGTACAATTACCAGCAGGCAGAAACCCCTCAGTGGCTGGGAGTGACTGCTGCTTCTCTCAACCAGCCCTGCAGAAGTGTGCAGAAGGTTGTAACTGAGCAGCTGAGACCCTTCTTCCCCTTCCATGGCATTTGTCCTCATGGGTTTCCTTTGATGTCTTTTTTCTTTTTCCTTTTTTTCTTTTTTTTAATTTTTTTTTTTTGCCATTGCTCAGGTGCCTGTGGGTAGGAGGGTGGTGCCTTACCTTGTCACACACACCTGAGAGAGAACAAAGACAAGGCAGCTTTGGACAGGCCTCATTTCTCTCAGAGATATAAAAATTCATAGTGTTTGTTAGGCCAAATTTTATAGGAATGTGTCTGAGGTTACAATTTGGCCTTGCTCACAGTAGGTTTCAATACCTCAGATTTCATAGTGAATTGCTGGCAAGAATATTTGCAACCTATACTGTATTTATACAATATTTGTTTAATACATTAGTCAGATGTGGGGGTTTTTTTTCCTCAAATGGGGCTGTGCATATGCCTGAATTGCTATATTTTGTGGGGTTGTTTTGGTTTGGTTTTTTGTTTGGTTTTTTTTTGGATTTTTTTTTTTTTTTTTTACTAAATACAGAGCTTATGTAGGTGAGACACCTATTACTTAAGTAATTGTGACAATTTTTGTACCAAGAGCACCAGAATTGTCTGGTTGTTTGGCTCTGATATTGTGTTGAATATTGCAAGAAGCAAAACATCTGTATTTGAATTTTCTAACAATTTATTACTTTATTTTAGAGTAAAATATGCATGAGAAGTTGTTTTGGGGTTTTTTTTTACGTTGGTATGAGACCCTACTTAAGGCATTTTATAGTTTTGTGTCATTTCCATGGATAGTGGGAAAACCAGTTTTACCTTGCATTAATGTCTTTGCTAAAAACACGGACTGTGAACCAAAGTGATTCTAAATGCAGGCAAAGAGAAATTATAAATGTTCCTAAAAACTGCGAGCTAAAATACAGTGCTGTATATGAGCTTTCAGTTTGATAAATACTTACTTATGAGGTCATAAATACTTGAGGTACAAAAGGTTAATGTAGTGTGAAAGGCTGTAAAACACAGCCAGCAACCTGCTAGATCATAATGATGCATTAGCACCTTTCAGTATGAATGCTGCTGGTTATAAAAATCTTCAGCTTGGATTTATTCTCTAATCCAAGAATGTAAAGCCAAAGTATCTTCCCTGTGTACTTTTACTTATCTTCTCATATTTATTTCTCTTTATATAAAAAAAAAAGAGGCTCTCATCTGTTCATAAATGCTCACTGACTGAAACTGATAAAAACCCATTTTTGACTAATATAATTTCTCCAAAGCATGTCAGGTGTTGTCTGGGTGCTCAAAGAAAGTAATAAAATCAAGTAATACTTGGTGATTTTTTTTTTCTCTTCTCTGTATTAATAAGTTTCCATGAGATAAAGTAAGCAATATAATGCATAAAGGAAACAAAAGTGATATAAATTTTGGAGAGCAGTAATGCAAGTTACCTTTGAGAGGAAAGAAATTCAGTAGTAAAATCACAAACTGAGCTTTTACTCAGTGGTGAAATTGGCTTTATCATGGTAAATACAGTATTAGTCTCAGAAATCCTCTGCAGTTTATAATTGTCTCCAATGTGCTGATGCAGCTAATATTTCTCATTTAATATCTACCTCTGTGGAGTGTTAATTTTCATGCTTTGGTGCTCATTGCTTTTTACTAAAGCAAATTACTTCCTCTTACTGTTATATCAGAGCTTATGACAGATTGGGATAATTTTACTGTCATTAATCTTTGGAGTCCGTTCCACTCTTTTCAATGAAGTGCCACGTTTTGGCCAGGCTAAACTGACACACTTAATAAAATCTGGAATCAAATATAAAAAAATTGCAGGCTGTTGATAACTGCTTTCATCCTTCTCTACTCTCTGGTTACAAGAGAAGTATTTTATTTTTCGATTTTTTTTCTCTTCTAAAAGTACATCTGCATTTGGAAGTTATTCAGTAGTTTTGGGGGACTAGACAAGAAAAATGCTGAAGTGAAAATATTTGATTTAGACACTTTTTTATTATTATTATGAGGTGTTGAAAATCTACACATTCTGTTCTTATTAAGATACAGTTTAAATTGATAGTTTTTGAATTGTGCAAATACATCTTCAGGAATCTCTGTAGATGATTATTTTTAGATTATTTTTAGTTGAAGACCTTATTTAAATTTGCAAGGAACACTGCGAGCTCTTGCTGTGCTGACAGAATTTGCACAAAAAACCTGTGAGAGACCACACAGTGAAGCATCTTGTAAAAGCCCTCACAATTCCTCTGAAAAGAATGTATTTCTTCACAAATGCTGAGATGGTTTGCTTTATTCTGGAGCAATTGGTCAAGCTAGAAATCCAAATGACAAAGCCCTGGTAGGCCAATATAGCAGATACATGACTTATCTTGTCAAATGCTGCTTTGTAGTACAAAATACAGGATTGTGATGGTAACAGAAAAAAATTATATATATATATATTATAAAAATATATAATGTATATGTATATAACATGTACATTATTTATATTTATATATAGGTAATATTATATATTACTAATTTATACTTGCATATTAGGTTATGAGCCTTTCTGTGCCATTCATTTGGGCAGGAATTTGTTTGTTTATTTTATTTGTTGGGATTTTTTTTGCTGTAGCAGCCTCAGTGCCTGGAAGCAGCCCCACTGCTCAGTCCTCCTGATGGACCAGGGCCTCTTCCCCCTTTCTTTCTTCCTTTTTTGAATTAAATGTCCTCCTCATGCTACAGTAATCGTGGATATTGTTAATAGAATTGTGTGGTAGAACTTAATTAACCTTTTCTTCTTGCTTTTTATTTAAAGGAAATTTGAGAGAGCTCAGTGGCGTGGTTCCTAATTTAATGCATCCTCCCAGTGTCTATTAGAGGCTCTTCACTTGGGTGAGTCAGGGGAGACAGAGCTGCCCATCCTTGGCTCACAATTCATTCTCCCTCAGTTGAAATGTTCACCTGACATTCTAATCAGGGCAGAGTAAAAGTGCTGAGTTATATGTGTTAATAAATATATATTCTTCATGAATTTAGATAATCTCATAACTGCAGCCATTAAAACATATTGGATGGTTATGCAAATAACCAAAGGAATTTCAAACTGCACTGACCATTTTGAGTCTCACTCCTTGAACTGATTTTCTTTCATTTTGTAAATAATAATTAAAGCTGCTTGTGGTAGTTTTTACTCTAGCTATTGAGTGGTCAGCAGATGAATAATTCTTTCCTGAGATGGGAGTGGACAGTGAAGGCTATAATTTACAATTTCAGTTTTAAATCCACTTCCAGAAGTGCAGCAAAGAGCATTTTTTACATTGGTTCCTTTAGAAGCAGAGGAAGGGAAAGGTGTTACAAAAGTAGATGATGTAAATGGAAATGCAATTCAGGCCATATTTCTGTAAGCTACTCTTTTATCTTTCCCTGAATGAAGTCTGTTTAAGTGTCCTCAGTTCATTATATTTCTAAATGAGTTTTACTTCAAATGGCTGTTAATTATTGCCATAACTTCCTCTCATATTAGTGTCTGAGTCCTGCTCACACAGAGATTGTTAGCTCATCCAGAATAAAGTCTGGTTTTATGGATTTAAAAAAAAAAACAAACCCTGTGATTTCCTCACATTCTTGGAGCCCAGTTTATGAAGTGTAAGCTTGCTTCTCAAACTGATTGACCAAACTCTTTATTTCCTTACAAAGCAGTAAAAGCAGTCAGTGTACAAAGCAAAACGAAAGTTCCACACCTAGAAAAGAGCAAAACAGAACCGTGAAAGGGTTTCTTCTGATATATGTTAGATTACCAAATATTTTCTGAAACAGCATTGCAGATAAACATAACTGCATGTCCCAAAATCACTGAAGAAACTGAAAATCTGTTTGGCTGACCTCTTATACAAGTTAGGGAGACAAGCTTAGGTTGAGAAGCAGTTTCATAAAAATAACTGAAACATGTTTTCTTCTTTTTTTTCCCCTTTTCCAGTTTAAGTCCACTAACCTACAGAGATGGTTGACTGGGATTGGTGGGGCTTAATTTTGCAGTAGAGTTTGAAATATGATTAAAAAAAGTAAATTATTCATGGAGCTTGATGAAAGACTGGCTTTGGGGTATGGGACACTGGCATTATTGTCACAGAGGTTGGTGGCTGATAAGCTAAGTCTGTGATAGGCATCTGGCAAAATTCTCTTTTTAGTTTTCCTTTATGTTGCCTTTTCATTTCAATTGGCTGGGAATAATAGATCACACTTTAGTTATGGTTCAAGGAATCAGGTGATCATTACAACTTTCAGTTACTAATATGGGAAACAAACCCTGTGCAGAGAGAGACTTGAGTTATGTTGTGCAGGTGGAAAGGATCCTGGAATGCAGAAAGGAGTAAAAATCCTAGGAACTAACAGATGGTGTCCAAAAAATAAATGTATTTATTTACTTACATGGTTATACTATTGTACAGAATACTCAATTTATATGTCAAGAGAATTTACAAGAGGAATGTAGGAATCTTCGCTATCCAAGTGAGCTTTAAAGGTAAAATAGGGTAACAGAGTAAATCAGTGCACAGTGAGCAGAGTGGTGGTGCTGGAGTGCCTTCCTGTGATATTAATCCTTCCTCCCTGAAGAGTGCCTTGTTTATTTGGGTTGTGGCCATCACACGATGGAGACCAGTGATGGGAAGAGGTGACCTACAGTTGCCATTTGCTGATATAATAATATTGCTTTATTGTGTGATAATTTGCTTTATGTAATGTTTATTCTGCTGCAGTGCCATGCTAAGGTGTGGAGGTTTCCATTTCTCTGTGTTCTCTTTGGAGCCAGGTCAGAGAAAACAAGGATCTCTGGGTGGGGGGGTGTTTTGTGCACCACAGAAAGTGGAAATTTTTGCCCATCCAAATGAATATTTTCCCCAGTCCCTTTTTCAGTGTTCTTCCTTTGCATGTCGTTTTTTCATCAAATTCTGGCATCAGCCTTGGTGAATGGTCCTTGTCAGGGTCTGCTGCTCCTTCCTGCCCTGCCCATCTCCACTGGGCTCCCCATCCCAGCTCTGCCTGCCATGGGACCCTCTGAACAGGGTCCCTGACCCTCTGAACAGCATCCTGACCCACTGAATGGGTCCCTGACCCACTGAACAGGTCCCTGACCCACTGAACAGGGTCCCTGACCCTCTGAACGGGTCCCTGACCCACTGAACAGGTCCCTGACCCACTGAACGGGTCCCTGACCCATTGAACAGTGTCCCTGACACTCTGAACAGGGTCCCTGACCCACTGAACAGGGTCCCTGACCCTCTGAACAGCATCCTCACCCACTGAATGGGTCCCTGACGCTCTGAACAGGGTCCCTGACCCACTGAATGGGTCCCTGACCCCCTGAATGGGTCCCTGACCCTCTGATTGCTGTCCTTGCTCCTGCTCTGTCACTGCTCCCCAGGGGTGCACAAGGCTGGTCATTGTCACTGGACCTGGCTTCAATCTGCTGACAAATCAAGTGGGATCAGCTAGAGCAGGTTATTCAGGACTGTGCCCAGATGGGTGTTGAATTCCTCCAGGGAGGGAGCTCCACAAGCTCTCTGGGCAATCTGTTCTAATGTTAGAGCACTCACAGGACAAGTTTTCCCCAGCTCCCCCACAGAATGTGCTGTAGTGCAGCTTTTGCTCATTGCCTTTTGTTCCCTCACTGGGCACCACTGGCCAGAGTGTAGCTCCTTCATCCCTCCTCCCTCCCATCAGGCATTTATGCCTTCTCTTTTGCAGGCTGATCACTCCTGGCTCTCTCATTCTCTCCTTGTTTGCCAGATGCTCCAATCCTCCCATATTGTTCATCCCTATTCACCTTGGACTCATTTCCTGCAGCCCTGCTCTGGCTCTTCCTCTCCAGGCGCAGGACTTTGCTGAACTTCATTGTGTTCCTCATGCCTGTTTCTCCAGCCTGCCAGGGTCCCTCTGCATGGCAGCACAACCCTCTGGGGTATCAGTCACCCCACCCTGCCTGCTTTCATCTCCCAACAGCATCAATTGGCCAAGTCCCTTCCTGAGAAACCAAAGGGAGATCAATCTGTGCCCCTTGAGTGAGCGTGGCTGTGCCATCCTGCGCTGATTCCTGGAGGGAACTGCAGACAGAAAAACTGCCTGACAATGGTAGGGCTTCTCTGTACAGATGTTAGATGGAAATAGAAATATCTTGGCTCAGAAATGTCTGGTTGCTGTGCTGGAGGATGGATAAGGGAAGAGGTCTGTTGGCAGGTTTGCTGTGAGCAAGAGGGAAGGATGGGAATTAATTAACTCACAGTGCCAATCCTCCTGATTCCAGGTTTGCTGTTAGAGAATGTCTCCTCTGGCCCCCTTTCCTGAGAACTTTTTCCAGGAAAGGAAAATTGATTTCAGGGGAATCCAAGTCCTGTTTCTAGTAATTCTAAAGATGCTTCCTTAAACTTGAGTATCAGTATACAAAGCAATTCTGCAGTGGGAGCTGCATTGTGCATTCATAGGATCAAGCAGAATTCATCACAACGTCAGCATTCACAGCTGGATTTGAAATGATGGTTTAAACCCTTTAAAAGTTCTTTGAAACATCCACTATTCCTTAGATTTGTTTCTTCTTTCAAGTGGGAGCAGAGAAGGACAAATGGATGTTTCCTAAAACTTTAAATTGTCTTTCACATTATTGAAGGAAAGGTGTTTGGTGAGCTTGAAGAGACGGATGAAAAAGAATGATTTACATCAAGCATCATTTTCCTTGCTGTGGACTTGTCTGTGTCTGGTTGTGCCACTGGGAAACTTCAGGAATGCTGCTTTTGGAGAGGAGCAGGTACAGTCCTGCTTTTCCATTCAAAACGTCTCAGCTCTTTGGAAATGCTGCTTGCATTTGGCTGCAGCCTGCTGGGATATGAGACCACGAAACACACCCAATAAGAAAAAATGAATTCAGCTGGTTTTTTCATGAAATTGGTAATCTAAGTTTGAGAATTTACTATCCTGCAAGGAACTGAACTGCTGCTTGTTAAGTAGGGGTGAGTACCTCAGTACAAAAAGAGCAATGTGATTTAGAAAATGTCTTTTTGTGACATGGAGAACCCTCAAACTCCTCTGTATTTCAGAGGGTTCAACAGCTGACTCCTTGGGCAAAGATATGCAAGTGAGCAAATGGAATGTCCCAGTAGGGATCCAGCACGAGGTGAGGGGTCAAACAGAGAAAAACCTTTTATCACACTGCCACATTTTCTCTCTTTCCCTGAGCTGGAGCTGGAGCAATCAGCCGTTCCCTCTCAGCGTGAAACTCTGCTCTCACAAGTTGGCTCAGCAGTTGGTTGTGTCAACACAGCTCTCACAAAAAGGACTTTACATGCATGACATCAATCCAGTTCAGAGGGGAATTCCAGAAACTGGTGTGCATTGATTCAAGCTGAGGGTAAACAACTCATAGCCAAACCTGCAAATGTTCCATCTAAAGACACTTTCCTTTTTTTGAATTTTTTTTTTTATTTTTCAAGAAAGTAATATCCTCTGCAGCTGTGTAGCACAGTATTAATTAGTGCCTTTTTTATTTGGACAAATATTGTCAGATGTCACAGCATTGTACAGGTTAGTTGCAGATGTTGAAAGTTATTTTTTCCAGATAGAGCCTGCTGCCAGAACAAAAGTTTAATAAGCTTTATTGCAGCACTGCAGCCTTTTATAATGTAGACTTATGAAGGATAACACTTGAAAGAATTTTTAAGCTAATTAGAACGTTTAAAAAAAGAATCTCATTCTGTATTAGAGCAGCAATGCTTGAGCATGAATGAATGGCCACAGGTAAAAGTACAGTTGCCTTACTGTGTATTGATTTATGTTTTTTTTCTGAGTAATTTCTTCATAAATCAAGGTAATAAATGAGCTGGACAGGAGAACTTGGGGAGAATCAGTGGATTTCCAGAAACCAAGCACGCCAAGTTTTGCATCAGTCAGAAAGTCTTATCCTCAAGGCCACTGTCCTGATTTATTGCCTATCAAATTGTGACTTGAAGTGTTTCAAGGCCTATTATAACCATTAGGAATATTTACCTGTAAGCTTTACAAAACCTTTCAACATTTCTTCATCTATTTTACCCCTCTTCCCTTAAAGTTTGTTATTTAGATGGCAAATCTCTATTTCTGTGTATTTAGAACATACCACAGCTATTCTCTATTGGTACTTTCAGGCGCTTTCCAAGTCTTATTTTATATAATTTTTTATATCTTATTTCTTGTAATGCAATTTTTGTGGAGTGGTGAGTGGAAGGAGCCTGAGCCCTGAGGTGTCAGGAGGGGCAGGTGTGTTCTTGAGGCTTTGGGTGCTCATGAAACCACCCCATGAGTGCTGTGGGTCCTTTCGGACACACAGGGGGAAAGGAGCTCCAGAGGGAGAGAAATGAGAGGTGAATCTGCAGAGTACAAGTGCTGAGCAATTTGTGGGGGAAAATCTCATGAGCACGGCTCTATTTAGTGCTGAGAATCCTGGTGGCTGCTTCTTCTGGTAATACTTTGTAAACCAGCTTGTGCAGTGTGAAGCTACAGCTCCTACTCAAATGATAAAAACCTCTCTAATCAAGATTTCTATATTTACTGTCATGGGGTTTTTAGTATGTTTTCAGTGGTTGCCTGTCTGGATTTTACATTAGGCTTCCAAGCATTGAAACAAGGTTATTTTTAAACACTTTCTTCCTGCAAGACTTACATCAGAAAGAAAACAGACTTCTGACTAACAGATGAAAGAAGAATAACAAAATCAATTGACTATTTCTTTATGTCTCTTTATCACTACTTAAGATTTTTTATTTGGGTTAAATTAATGCTTTTGTCCTTTGACAGTATAGTGTTTCCTAATCTGTCTGCTATTTTTTAAAAGAATAAATCCAAGGAGTATATTTTAGTGTTATCATGTGACAATATCACAATAATTGAGTTTTATTATACGTAGTGTGATCTTCTAAAGATCTTCATAGTGTGTATGCATTTCCTTCTTGGCTAATGGAGCCAGGATGCAGCTAATTAGGAAAGGTTTTGTTAATTGCTCTTGTGATGTTGTGGATGGGATCAGTAGGTGGTCAGAAATATTTATTGAATCGATGCAAGCAATAAATAATTCATTGCGGCAACCTTTTATCATTCCTTCTCCCATTTCACATTACTGTCATGCTGGCATCAGCTGCATGTCCTTAACTGAACTTGCCAACTGCTTGGTTACACACAACTCTATTAAAACATTTTACAAATATTCTTTTAGAAGTAATATCTGCTCTGTATGCCAGAAAATTTGGCCCAAGTTTTGAGAGGCGTTCTCAAGTCAAAAAATGTATGGCTCTTGGTGATTCTCCTCCAGACATGATTGATCTGCTCTTCCCTGAAACCCTGCTGAATATTTTAGAAGAAAAATGATGAACCAGCAAAGGCAATGTAAAGCACTATATAGGAGCTATATTGCATATTGTTAAGGAAGATTAATTGGGGAAATAATTAATGTAGCCGAGTTATTAATTACTCTTTGGTTGTCCTGCAGTACCAGAGGCTTAAGAAACCTATCTTATTGCTCCTATCTGTCCCCAGAATTAATGATCTCTTATTTAGGCTGCTAGCTCTCCATGCATAAGCTATCACAATAATAGCAGTGCTTTCTTGTAGCCTGTGGTATCAGCATCCAGAATGCATCCATCTAGAAATGAGAGAAATAATCACTACTGCTTGTAAGTCTTCAGCCCTGAACAATACCCAGCCTGCTGAAACCCCAGAGCATGTTCAATAGTGGAACGTCAGAAACTGCTGAAGCAAAGCACAAAATTATTCAGGTTCTTTTTCATTTGTCAGTAAATTGGATTAAGGGATTCTAGCAGGGTGTGCTTGTGTGTGGCAGTATATCTAAAACAAATGCCCCAGTCAGAGCCAGCCACCTTACACTGTCTTCCTGGCAGTAAATTGTGTTCATCTGACTGCTCAAGGGGCTGTGAGAGGCAGTGCTGCAGAAGGGAGGTGGTTGGGTGCTCTCCCTCCCCAGAGGTGCACTGACCCCCTGCCTGTGTCTCTCACAGCCCCAACGTGTGTGTGTGTGGCACACCTCACCTCCCAAAAATGGGTTTATTAATGACAATAATGGGCATAACTGAACATCAAACACACCCTTGACATTAGGGAAATGTGTGTGTGTGTCACATCTCACCTCATCTCCCAAAGATGGGTTTATTAATGACAATAATGGGCATAACTGAACATCAAACACACCCTTGACATTAGGGAAATGGGAGGGAGAATGGCTCTTGGGCATTAATGGACTGGGCAGGGCCCAGGGTGAGTGTGGTGGTGTTCAGAGGGGGCCCAGGATGAGGGAAGAGATGAGGCTCTGACTCCATGTTTCAGAAGGCTGATTTATTATTTTATGGTATGTATTATAGTAAAACTATACTAAAAGAATGGAAGAAAGGATTTCATCAGAAGGCTAGCTAAGAATAGAAAAGGAATCATAACAAAGGCTTGTGACTGACCAAGACAGTCTGAGCAGCTGGGCTGTGATTGGCCATTAATTAGAAACAACCACATGAGCCCAATCACAGACCCACCTGTTGCATTCCACAGCAGCAGATAACCATTGGTTACATTTTGTTCCTGAGGCCTCTCAGCTTCTCAGGAGAAAAAATCCTAAGGAAAGGATTTTCCATAAAAGATGTCTGTGACAGGTGAGAGCTCAGTGCTTTGGAGAGGGAACAGCCCAGCCTTCAGGACAGGCCTTGGCTCCTCTGCCTGCTTCTTTCAGACCTGTCCCAGTGACTGCTTTGCTCAGTTTGCTTTTGGTGCTTTGGGTAATAAAATGTTTTTGTAAAGAATATGCAACCATTATACCTTTTGTAATCTGGGCAATACAGTGAAGTTAGTGGTAATGCTGAAATTACTTTGTCAAGTGGATATAACATTATGGTGAAACTGTGACCTAGCTGAAATAAAAGGGAATTTTACCATTAAAAATAGGATGGAGGTCAGGGCTTGCCCTGCAGGGTTTCATTTGCATTGTCTCTAAACCAAGCATGAGACACTCAGCTAGACCAGAAATTTAGCAACATAATCGTGCAAGGGCTGGCATTGAAGTGACCTTAAGGATCATCTAGTTCCAAATTATCAAATGCAGGCATGATTACGTTATTACATTTCTTAATTTCTTTGTGCACAGCAGCAAGTCCCACATCTGTGTGCTTTTTGCATTAGATCAGAACAAGGAACAGTGCACATTCTCTTCAGGAAAGGATTCTTAAGGGGTTAAATGGATGTGGCATGAGCTGCATGCTTTGCAGTATGAGGTACTGGAAATATTTTTGTCTTTAGAGCTAATTGGAAGAATTAATCTCAACTTTTAATATCCTGAAAGCTATGAGACCTTGCTATTGATCTTATTCATGAGAAAAGGATAGCAGAGATGCAGTACACAAGAGAAGTCACTGATACTTCTGGTAATTTTTATTGCCATTGTGAAATACCACAATAATCGAATTTTTTTCTGTGTACATCTTTGTGTGAATTTAAGCCCAAACAGATGGATTTGCGTCTATAACTCCGTTTTTTTCTGTGTTGTTATGCTTCTGGGAAGCACATTGCAGAGCTGGGACTTTTCAGAATATAAATTTACCAAAACAAGTATGATTAATTAATCAGTCGATCTACTTAAGAAAACAGGAAAGCTGCAAGCCCATCACTTTGTCAGCTCTCTGTTAGTGGTGTATCTGGGAAACAGCATTTTCAGAAAGTCCCAAACTCGCTTTTAAATTATTCTCTTTGCTCACTTTTTAATGGAAAGGTAACTTTCCAGAATCTAGATCCTTTTAAAATGGAAAATGTGCAATATTATCTGAGGGAAGTATGAAGATGATTTACTATGCATGATTTTTTCAGTTTGTACACATTGGGCATGGTTATATTTTTGCTCAGGACGTATATATATATTTTCTGCTGAACTTTTCTCGATTGCTTTTTTTATCGGGTTTACAAATCAAATCAAACAGGTATATTGCAGAGCTCTGATATTATTTTCTGTGCTTATAGCACAATGTATTGAATTATGCTTGCTCATGTACTGCTGCTGCTATTCTCTCCAGATTGAGAGAGAATGACTGTGGGGGCTGTAAATTCACTTGGCTTCCAGCACCACCGGTTAAATCAAGAGCCCTGTTCGGGCTAGAGAAGAGACAGAGCAAGTGTTCATTACACAAATCAATTTGGTCAAAAGTACAGCACAGTGGGTACCCAGCCATTGCTCACATAATATTGTCAACTTAATCAAATAATGCCTAGAAGACATTCACAAGCTCTTTTTCTCTGAGAAATAACTTGATTGGTGCAGCAGGAAAAAAACAGGTGCTGTTTTGAGCATTCATTAAAAAATTCAGTGGGTGCTTTCTTTTTTGCTAAATTTAAAATTCTGAACAGCTTTACCCTATGCTGGCATGTATACATGAGATACTCAGCACCTAATTTACCATTGATCATATTTACAAAAATAACCTGTTCCTTTTTTTTTTCCTGTTGCTTTTCTCCCTGTAAATATTTTAGAGGTTATTCCAGCTAGAATTAGGCTGTTCTTCCTCTAGACTTGTATGGGTTTAAAAGATAAGCAACAGATTGGTGTTTGTTTGCAGATTATAGCAGACTGATCCAGACTTGGTAAAGCTTTCTCATGTTCCAGTAGTACTTATTTTCACTTTGTCCAGAAAGATAAAAGGTTTAGATCCATTCCAGGCATTGCTGCAGTCTGTGTTCCATTCAGTCTTTAAAAGCTGAGATTGGGAACAGCATTCCTGTAGGGGTGTGCAAACAGTTTTCTGCATTTCATTGTGTTGGGAAGAGGCTTTGAGGGTGAAAGATTTTGTGCACACCATCGTGGTTTTGTAGGAAATGAAAGATAGAAGACAGTGAAAAAGAATGGAGGGAAAGTGGAACACTTAAAATTCCGGTGTAAGGGACATTGCAGGGCTGGCTGTCTGCAGTGATGGATGGAAAGGGACACAGAAAATTGCTATTAGCCAGGAAGGAGAATGGAATGGGGTTTTTCTACCCAGGCAATGTGCACAAGGCCCTCTCTGATTTCAGGTTCACTGACCATTGTTTTATTGTGTGTGGGGCCTTTACCAGCAGTGCTGGGGTGGGAATGAGACTCCAGTGCCCAGTCAGGATCAGCTGGGAAATGGGATTGTATTAGGGGCTGCATGAAGCTTTTAGAATGTATTTTTGAGTGAAAATTGCTGCAAATTTGGATTAAAATGGCCTTAAAGGAAGAGGTGTGTGTGTGTGGGGGGGGGTGTGTGTGTGTGTGTAATATTTTTTTCCCAAACAAAAAATTGTCAAATTTATTTTATCCAAACAAATGTTTGGTTTAGTGGTTTTCTTCACTTGTATGATTTTTGTTTCCTAAATTCTCAGGACAAAGCTAGGAGGGAAACCAGAAAAATTACTTTAACAATTTTACTTTTTAAAACTAGCTTAACAATTTTACTGTGAAGTCTTTAAGAACTTGAGTAAAGTCTTTTAAATAATAGAAGCTTTCTGTTTCTAGAACTGAGTTAAGGAAACAAAAAAAAAGTATTATGCTAAAGGTAAAGAATTTCTTGTGAAAACAATAGATATTAACTCTCCTGATGATGAATTTGGTTTAAAAGGATACCAAATGTTTATACTGAAATTATCTTACATGTAAAAAAGAATTCTTTTTTGGAAATGCCCTCTTTGATATGGCTTTGCTTACCTGTAAGAATGTTTCAATTTTAATTTATTTTAACACTTAAGCCTTCAGCAGCTCCCTGAAGTAAAGGGAGCTCACCTCAGTTTATTTTGCCGTGAGTGAGAATTTGATCTTCTATTTCTGCATTCTGTTTTTATAACTTTCATTGTAAGTATTAAGACTATAATATATTAAGAATCTTTAATATTTTATAATTGCAAATATGTGGTGGAATAGGGGCCAGCAAGCAGCCTGATTGCATCCAGGACTGCAGGGATGGAGGAAGGGTAATGCCACATCCTCACATCCATTAATTTTTAAAGGACTATGAAATAGCACTCTTCAGGTCCTCCAGCAGTGAAGGTATTCTCCTGAAATGTATTCTGTATGTGTGAGGTAAATTACATTCTGCTTCCACAGTCCACAGAGCTCTGGAAGTTGCCTGACTGGGATTTTTCAAAATCCAGCCTGTCCTCTGCCCCTGGTGTGTTTGACCTCCTTGGTGTTAATTTTTGCATCATCTTCACATTCCAGTTCCAATTCACGGTTATCATGTCCAGATCTCCAGGCACAGCTGTGGATTTCTGGATGATAATGTGCTTTGTGAAGTGCCTGTTGCATTGCTAAGCCTTTTCCTATGTTCTAAATGCTTTAGCCCTGTCAATTCTGCCCCAGGGATCTTGAGGGTCATGGACAGTTATGAATCAGTGATGACAGGAACTTGCTCAAGTTTCTGTTTTTCAGCCCTCGCCGCCCAGACTCTGAGACATTCTGTGCTGAGAGTGCAGATTTGAGGCTTCTTAGAATAAAAAATGATTTTAAAAAGCGGCAAAACCAACCAAAGGCCTGGAAAATACCAGTACCTGGATTTATCCTCTTCACCCATAATTTGTAGCTCCATTTTTACACCACCCTCAGAAACCTCACTGGATTTTGTTGACCATAAGCTGTTCAGCTGTGAAGTAGGGCAGTTGCTACCAGTGTTTTGGGGTGTTTGTGGTGCACAGCTCAGCTCTTCTACTCCTCATTTCTATGAATAAAATGAACAGAGATTACTCTTTTCCATTTGCATTTATACAGGACACTGATTATATAATTTCTTCCTTGGGCACCCTCTGTTCCTGAAGCTTAACAGCACCTTCAGAATTCTTTAGTTCTCTTCAGAATAATCTAATTGACCTCAAATTCTTCAGGAGTGTTTTATTTCAGGAGTTTCCAGTCTGTCATCCCCCACCTGCTCTCACATACCAAATTTCTTTCGTATTTCTCTCCTTTTATGCCTGAAGGTAGAAAATAATCCCTGTGGTGTCTCTGGGTGAAACATCTACCTCAAAATCTAAAGTTTGAGTTTTTGAGTTGATTTTAGCTAACAATAGATTAGCATGGAACATTTTTGTCTCTTGACAGCTATATACCATATTTTCTATGTAAATCACTAAATATTCATAAAGATAAATTATTTACTTTGTGGGCCTGTGAGTTCAGGGAGTAGCACATGAAGAGATGTGGTGGCACTGACTCAGTTTTAGGTTTATACTCGAACTGATCCCATTATTTGTTTGGATCACTTGTAAATCTTTCTTCAGTGCACAAAAAAGTTTGTATTTCTGTGAGTCTCATCATGTCCTGTGAAATATCAGAGATGCTCCTGATGGAATGATGCTGCTGCAGAAATGAGCACCTTTGTTTATAAAGTGTTCTTAGCACATAAGTATAGACAATATAGATGTTAGTACTTTTGATTTGAGAACATTTGTATTACTTAGGGAGGAAATTGTTGAATTTCACTTGCTAGAATTCAATTTCTATGTAGTTATTGCTGATGTAAATGATGTGTTCTGTTTGAGTTCTTTTGTTTCCTCTTCAACAGGCTTGTTGGTACTAAAACTGTGTGGTAAGGTTTATTTTATTTAACCATTTTTATGTTGCTTAAACTGTTGTCTCCTAAAAGAAATACTAGAAATACTAGCAGGAAATGGGCAATTCTCCTTTTGTTCTTTAAATGAGAAAACTCACAAAGACAAACTGAATGTAACATTAGCACACAAGAGAAAGATGAATAATTATAAAAACAACGGGGTCAGACAGGAAAAGGAAAGAGCAAAGAGAGTGATGGCTGTCAGATCATCCTTGTAGTTTTTCATTCAACCATTTTCTATCCCCTTCTATTCTTCCCAACCCTTCTGCCCATGCAAAGGAGTGACTGTGCTGTTTTGAAATACCCATACAGAACCTTGGCTAATGACTGTGTGCTGTACAAGCAGTAATTAATTAGGGACTGTAGGATATAATTAAAGAACAGAGATGAGTAATTTCTATAACATACTGATAGACCAGCGCTGGTTAATTTTACTTTTTGGATGAGGGGCATTTTATGTTTTCTTTCCTCATCTCACTGCAGATTTGTGATTTGTTTGTTAAATCATAGCACATGGCAATGTCTTTCTGTTTTAAAGCAGAATTTTAAACCCAGGGAACGGTGTCCCTGTAAGAAGCACCATGACATAACCTCATTTTGGTGAGGAAGACAATCTGCACAACTTTGTTTCTGGCTCTCACACTTGTGTCAGGCAGCCTTCACCACTGATTAAACTTCTGTTCCCTCTCACAACTCAAGGCCTTTTCCATAATGGGCACCATTTATCTGGACAGAATGACCCTCCAGTGCCCATCAGCACTGCTTATGAAATGGCAAAGAGGATGAGATGTGTTCCCTGCCTGCTGTGGAGAATCCCAGTGGCCTCTGAATAAAAGCCCTAATCTCATTTGAAAGGGTCTGGCTTGCTCTGCCAGCAGGCAGCATTTGGACTGCAGGTTCTGTTCCTCACCTTGGCAAACACAGAACGGGTTAAAGGAGTTTCTACAATCTATATATAGAGATATATTCATTCATTATTTAAGAATAGCTAAGCAAATCTACAAATAATAATTTACTCATTCTCCATTTTATTCCAAATACATATTATCACTGGAAATGTATGCTGTTGAGACAGAAATGGATTTGATTTTCATGTATTTAAACTTCAGGTGTTCCTCACTACTTTGGAGCAGATTTAACTGATTTTAGTTTGGTTGATTGGGTTTTTTTTTGGTTTTTTTTTTTTTTTTTGAGAATTTAAGCTCACCCCCTTATATTAAAAATGCTTACAGTGTGCTTTATTTTGCTTTACCCTTTTAGCAGACAGATGATGCAGCACAGACCGATGGCCAGCAACAGACACAATCTTCTGAAAACACAGAAAACAAATCACAGCCCAAACGGCTCCACGTCTCAAATATACCATTCAGATTCCGGGATCCAGATCTTAGACAAATGTTTGGTGTAAGTGCTCATCATTTGTTTCTGGTTTTTGGTTTTTTCTTTTTTTACATTTGTATTGCAATAGGTATTCTGTATTAGAGGCAGCTGGGAGGGCTTTATCTCTGATTGAGGCTGCTTAACCATTTTCAGGAAAGATTTCCCCTTTAATCTGTGTATAATCAAACATCTGATTTGCCAGTCACAACTGGGAACTGTCACTGATTCTGCAGGATGTGATGCACTTGGGTGCTTTGTACTACATGCACAAGAAGCTATCTGTGGTGTTTTAAATGCATACATATTGCTGCTGTACACATCCAGATTTATCTGCCTGCTTTTATTGATTTTGGAGAGTGTGATGTTAAACACTCAGTGCCTGACCTACTGAGTAAGGGAGGCACAGGCTGAATTTCAGCACAAAGTTCAGACCCGGGAATCCTCACCCATCTCCACAGGTTTTGTAGGTCTGCAAAACACCTTTGAAGGTTTTTGTTAGTGTTTTTCTGTTTGTGCTTCCCCCAGGCCACAGCTGCCTTCAAGCACATCCCCTGTGTTTCACACAGGCTCTGGACACACCAGCAGCAGTAGGATTATAAACACAAGAGCTTAGACTGGCTTTCTACTCCAAGAACTCTCAGGTTTAGTTTGAAATGCCCACTAAACCTCATCTAGAAATGTACTTGATCATCTATTGCAACCCAAGTCAGGACTGCAGTATTTCTGTTACTCTCACTGTCTTTATTCTGCCTCACTAAACCCAATTCTCTCCTGCATTACAGCTGGTTATTCAGTGCAGCACCAAGTGCCTCGTGGCTCTGCACTTCTTTCCCTCTTTCATGTTCAGATTTTTAAGTTGTTCTAAAATGTGTTTGCATGTGAGTCAGAGGATGGTGTTTCTCAGTATTTATCCCTCTGAAGGAAGCAGTCCCTGGAAAAAGAATCCTGTTGTAGTACTGGGAAATGAGTGACTGTTCTGCTGGATCTGCCTTGGTACAAGTTGCCTTCCCTGAACACAGCTTCCAGCTCATCAGCAGAATAGCAGAAGGCATAATAATTAACCCTCCAGAGGAAAATATGCTAATTTATTTAAACTAAACAAACCACTTAAAATAGGTTTTATTTGAAAAAAAACATTAAATGAAAGGATTTTTGGTAGGTATTGTACTAATTTATAAATCAATAAACACATTTCTTTTTAATGTTTCTAAGTCTTAGGTCTCAAAAGACTGACAGTGGAGAATGGCTGGAGTTTCCAGCTGACTGCCAGAATGACTTGGTAACAGGAAAAATTATAGCTTCTGAAATGATAGAAAAATGAGATTTCTGTATTTGAGCGTTGAAATATTTCATATGAAATATGGCAGGTCTGCATTATGTCCATGTTAAGCACACAGTAGATGATATTTTTACATGGACACGAATATAACAGAGGAGAATTGTTTAAATATCAAGTCTGTGTCTGAATCAAGGCTGAAGTGGAAGTTAAAACATTGATTAAATGGTGAATGCAAGAACATGAAATAAGACTAAGTGTACCAAGTGATGGTTGACTTTTCATGGTCAATTGAAACTCTTAATAAGCTAGAGAAGGAATACTGTCCTTTCTGGCCTGTAATTGTTTATTAGATCTGAAAAGACTGGAGTACTGATTTCTGCAGTTCCTGGGACTCTTGTTGGATTATTCTCCATTTACCCCTCTCCAATTTCTGCTGTTTTGTTTAAGATATTGGTTCACTTACCAGTGCCAACACTGATCCATCCTGCATGTCAATGACTTATGAAATATCACAAATGACCCCCTGCTGCATTACATTGTCACCTCACAAGATGTGTCCTAACAGAAATTGTTGTAACATTTATTCCCTTCCTAAGGCAGATCCAACAGGGCCTTTTCCTCTGGGACAAGCAGCTGGGTTCAGCTGTTTTGTGTGCAAACAAGACTTGAGTGCTGTTGAAGGTCAATAGGAATAACAGTCACTTCTAATATTATACTAAAAATACAATTTTGAGCAGAGGAAAAAATCCCCCCAAAGTGAGTATCCATTCTAGTTTTCCAAATTTTGCTCCAATAAGACAAAACTTCTGAGGGAACAATGGTTACCCATTTCAGCAAGGGTGGAAAGAAATCCTCAGTCCGTGAAGCCAGCAACAAAACTCCCACCTGATTTAATCTTATTCCTGTAATGCAGAAGTGACCAAACTCCTCCACCTCTTCTGGAAAATGCTGAAATTTGTGACTTTTACTTCACTGTGCTCTCAGTTTAATGCTCTTTCCTCTCTGTCAGGGGCTTCACTGAGCTTCAAGTTCCTCTGTGCAATGAGCAGAATGATGCACACAGTTTAGAAATAATATTGATCTGACTCCTTTTAGTGTTGTCTTCCTTTTTGTTTTTAAAATATTTGGGTTTATATTGTTTAACATTTGTAAAGTTTTGCAGCATTTCCTGAAACAAACGTCTGTGTTGTAAATGATACAAGAGTTGAAGTTATCGAATTTTCATGTAACTTTTTCTGTTTCTTTGCAGCAATTTGGTAAAATCTTAGATGTTGAAATTATTTTTAATGAGAGAGGCTCAAAGGTAAGCAGTTTAATTCACCTGTGGAATTTTTTGTTTTGTTTAAAATATATGAGTAGAAGGAAACAACTGCACTGCTGTGACAAAATAATGTCTGAAATTTTATGTTAGTGAAAACATCTTCTGAGCTGTCAGTCAGTTTTCTAAGCAGTATGAAAATCATTGGACTCATATCTTTTAAAGGGGGTAATTTTAACTATTCCAAACTGTCATCTGTTACATGGGCATGTTGATTTTTGCTGTCCTTATTCTTCAAGGGTAATTATTTCATTTATTTTATGAGTCCATAGTTATTAAAGATATCCGTAGGCAGGTTTGTATTAGTACAGGTATTTTTTTTTCCTTTATCAAAATGAAAGATGACAATGATACCTAATAACTATCCTCTTTAGTAATTAGCTGAGAAAATATGTGATTGTTCCAGATTAAGTGCAGATGTTTTCCTCTTTAGTTAAAGCCTTAGTACACCAACCCTTTGAAAACAATCTATTTTAGCATTTATTTTATTAAAAGAGTTCTTATTGTATTGCAAACATTTAATATTTGTTTCCAAAAATTACTTTGCCTTAAATGCATACTTCAATTTATTCAGTATTTAAGAAATAAAGCAAGATAGAATGGCCAGGACAGCATCAGATGGTGCAAAACTGTAGCCCAGTGTGTTCACCTGTGCTATCAGCTGCATTATAGGGGTTTATGTCTGTCATATGCATAACTTTTTTTCCTTTTCTTGCCATGTCAGACACACTAAAAAGTTTATTCATGAATGTTTCAATCTTCCTGTAACTCATATATCATTTATTATTGGTGATGGAATGTTATCCCTGCTCTATAACCTGTCATTAAAGAATCATATACATCAAAAATCTATCTTAAATCAGATGTATTTTAATTCTGTTAATATTTATTTTCGGAAATTAAAGCCTTCACTTTTTTTTAAAACCTAAATGGAACAGCTGAAGTCTCCTTGTTTATTACTCAGACATTAATTAGTCCCCTTGCCTGCCAGCCCAAACTCAGTTGGAACATTCATCACTTTTTCAGTAAACAACTAAAATGGATGGAATTTGGTGGCTTAGAATCTCCTACTCTGGCCAAAATTTATTATTGTTAAATTATGGTTGTTCAGCAATGTTTACAAAATGCATGGATTGTCCAGACCTGCTGCTGCTGCTGCATAATCCCATTAATTTCCAGAGCCATCCCCCACTGGCCACCTTTGCTGCTTGTGCTGACAGGGTGGAGCTGAGCACACCTGGGGACAGTTCAAACTTTTGTTTAGCCACTAAATCTTCCCCAGGTGGGCGTTTTAACCACCACACCTGCACAAGTGTAAGGTTTTGTTCGAGTTTTGGGGGATGGCAGAAGGAGATGTTTCCAAATTGAGCTTTTTGTTTTGATGTTGGCTTTGCAGCGTGAAAACACCCCAGTGCCTTGTGCTGAAGGCAAGATCCTGGATAGGGTTGGAGAAGGGAAAGCTTTTCCTGGCTGGGTTTGTAACATCCCTGCCTCAGTTACACACTTGGGTCAGCCCTGTTCAAGAGTGCTCCTGCTCCCCCAGGGCTGCAGCCCAGCTGTCTCCAGGGAGCTGCTGGAGGTGCCTGAGGCAGGGCTGGGTGCATCTCACAGCTCAGGGCTGCTGCCTCTCCCCTTGCTCACAGATAGTTCAGCTACAGAGTATTGTCATATTTTCATTTGCCAAAGTATCTTTAGAGTCTCTCAATTAAATGGAAAGTTAAGGAAAAATAAATGTTAGGAATGAGAGGGACATCTTTTTTCTGTTCTTTCTTTTTCTTTTTTTTTTTTTTCTTTTTAATCTGATCATTTCGTGTCCATTCTGTAGGAATTAAGATGCACCAGATTAAAGTCCCATTCCTGGCAGTGCTTATCTATGTTTTCATAAAATCCCACTGAAACTGAAAGGACTACTAAGTGGTTTCAGACTGAGTACAGGTAACAAAGTTTGCAGGATCAGAATTCAAATTTGTTTCTAGCTGCAGTTTGGCATAAGAATTGCTAAAATTGTTTTTGTTTCTGTTTCTTTTTCTTTCTTTTTATTCTAATAGTTAATGTTTTAAACAATTGTTGCAAAAACAACTGAAGGAATCTCATTCTCATGCCATAATAGTTAAGAAACATGGAATTGCATATTCAGAAAACATAATATTAGAATACCACTGTAAAGTATAAAATCATTTTGCAGAAGGGAGTCTTTCCATAAAAGAAAACCCTAAATCAATGAGTCATACTCCAAATTTCTACTTATTTGAATGTGTAATCATAATGAAGAAAGCTTTGCTAAAATATACAGCAGCACTGATGACTTTCGAATTTTTGACCATTTTCTATCAGTTATAAATCACTGCTCTAGACAGCTCTATATATACATCAGAAATCTGTTTATGTATTTATTACTGTGTATCTAGTGCATATTACATTAACACCTATTTCTTCAAATAAGGAGAACTCCAAAGTGCCTCCCAAATTAAATCAGAACCTTCTCACATACTAACTTGGCTATTATTAAATCACTCGACAGATTTTAAAAATAAAAGGCATATATTTGCATTACCAGTTAATAGAATGCAGCTGTTAACTCAGCTGCAAATTAAATTGATGCTAAAGTGGTTTTGTAGGTATTTGAATGTGTGATGGGTGAATCTTTGTTTTGTTCTTGAGTTTCTCTGTCAGCCAGGTAAAGTTAAAGATTTGCATAAATAGTAAGAGCTTAAGTTAAGTAGTGTTGATTATGGGAATAAGTACAACATAAGAAATTAAAAAATGACAATGAGTATTATTTTCAGAATCTTTGAAGTTCCTGTCTTATCTTGGCTTGTGGCTCCACTTTGTATGTTTTTCTAATTTTTTAGTATAATTAGGTTTTTATCTTTCTCTTTAGCTGTTTGAACAAAAGTTAACTGGTAGCACTGTGAGCTGATGAGAGTGACAGACGATTTTGACTAAACTCCCACCAAATGTTTGCAATTCCAGGAGGGGACAATTTCTCAGGCAAGATAATAGGAAAAAACAAACAGAATTGGGGGAATTTCTGCTACTGAATGGAGTTACTCTGCTTAGATCCATGGAACCAGTGATGTTTTCTGCTGTGAATTTTCTTAATGGTATCCTAAATTAGGAGGGTTTTTTACAGAGCTTGAACAAGGTGGGACAAAGCATGTGTGGAAGAAATAAAAAGTTGAAAGTTGAGGATGGGTTTAGGTATAAGAAGAGCCTGTACAGGGATCTAAGCCATGAAGATTAGAGCTGAGGAGGGGGATTTGCTTTCTCTCACCACTCCGGTGCTTTGGGAAAAGAGAGATTTCCATCCTCAGTGCCTTGTGGCAAGTGAGGTCGTGGCCTTGTGCTAAAGTTGTGGAGAGTGGTGTGGAGAAAATGTGTGGAATCAGGAGCTGTGAGAATGGCTTCAGCTCAGGCTTCAGGCTGGGTTTAAACAGGAAAAACGAGTAGCTGTGCTCAAGCTGCTTTAGAGAGACACTGCTGTACATAAATGGCCCTTTTTACATTATAAATAGGAATAAATAGCTCAGTTCTTTGAGTTATTTGAGCAGGTGAAAGAACCCAAATAACCCAGGGAATTATCCTGAGAGTTGACTAATTAGTTCTGCAGTCCATACCCATTCTTGTTCTCACTGCTTGGTGTCAGTTTTGCCTTTGTTTGATATTTGGTTTCCCCTTTGTGTAAATGAATGTAGAAATGTCTTCCCTTTCTTTTTATTATTATTTTCCCCTTTTATTTTTTCTTTTAACCAGTCACTTTGTGTAGTAGGAAGCACTGCAGAGAGTGTTCCTAGTGGGTGAACACTGGCAAGACTCAGCAAAGGCAGAAGAGTGGCTGATTGCTCAGGAGCAGAACAGAGTTCAGGCTAAAACAGAAATAAAAAATAAAAATAAATGCGGTTTTAGGACCACTTAATCTACGGAAGCACTGCCTGTGTGCCAAGCACCACAAGCAACTTCTAAATGGGTCTGGGTGTGAAAGCTCAGGGGTGTTTGTTTGGATAATTTTGGGAGGCATGCAAAGGCATTGTAGTGCTAATGCAAGAATTACTTCAAAGGGTTGGTGTATGTTTCTAAAATGTTCTTCACTGTCAGATTTTTCCAAAATATTTGCCATTTTAAGCAGTGTTTAATTTAACTCAGGGCATGAAAGGCATTTTAGTAGGATTTAAGTGTTTGTTTTAGTCTAGTATTATAAAAGAGGAGATTTGTTATAAGCAGAGTTTCAGATTTGTCCCACTAGCATGGGATTCTGGAGTTTTACCAATTGCATGTTCTATATGTGGAAAATAATATGCAGAACAAGTAAATGAAGCAGTTAAACTTATTCAAAACGTTTGCATTTTTCTTCTTTTATCAGAGTTTCTTTTTCTATTCACATCATGTGATTTTCTTTGATCTGTTAATACAAGAAAGTTTATACTTTGTTCTGAAAGTACTTTTGTTGGTAGTTTTCTTTTTTTTTTCCTTTTTTCCTTTTATAAAAAAATAAGTAAAGGCTGTATAGTTTGACAAAAGTTTAAGTTACCCTAGTGTTGCATGGGAACAGTGTTTCTTATGATCACAACAGCATGACTAAGTAGGCAATGTTTAGAGTATATTGACATTCAGTGTTGGATTTTGTGCACATGTTTTTTATTTCGTTGAGATATCTGCATGTCATTAAAATGTGGTTCATTTTCTTTTCTCATTAGTTCATTTTTTTCTATGTGAAAACACTGTAATTTATTTTAATTTCGTTTTCTTATTGTTAGATTTATTTTCCTCTGTAGTGACATGTAGAAAGGTATTTTTGGTATCATTCTTTGACTTTCTCAGAGGGTATTATCTAACTGATGACAGGGAAAAAAAAAATTTGTTCACATTTGTTGCTTATTTATTGCACATCTCAATACAACTATAATTTTTCTAATTTGCATGTTACAGAAATGAAGCGAGGACAAGAAAAATATTAAATTAAAGAGAGAGAACATAAGCAAACAAGTGGTCATTGACTGAAATAATAATGTGCATGTTGTTTTCCCCCCTTCTCCCTCCTGCATGCAGGGATTTGGTTTCGTAACTTTCGAAAATAGTGCTGATGCGGACAGGGCGAGGGAGAAATTACACGGCACCGTGGTAGAGGGCCGTAAAATCGAGGTGCATGTTCAAAATATTTTCCTTTTCATCTTTTTTATAAATGTCTGCTTCACTCTCATTTGTTGTTTCAGATGCATCATTGGTGTCTTCTGTGTGCTCCCCTTTCCCCTTCCCATTGTTTATATATATATTTATATATAAAGAGAGAGAATCTGGCCTTACTTGGGTTTTTTATTATGATTTCTTTTGTAATTATTATTATTATTATTATTATTATTGTCATTGTTGCTGAAAGGTGGATGACAGATTTGAAAACAAAATAAAAAGAAAGCTTTAATATTTTGAAGTTATTATTTTGGATGTTTTGTAAATCAATGGGTGCAGTAGATTCCAAAAAAACAGCCAACAAAAAAAAAAATTAGAAAAATTGAGAACAACAACAACAAAAAAAAAGTGTGACAGACAAAACAAAAAACAAACAAAAGGTTGTTTTTTTCTTTTTTTGTTTTCCTTTTTTTTTTTTTCCTTTTTTTTTGTTTTTTTTTTTTTTTTGTTGCTGCAGGGTTGATGTGGGATCCACAGTGGCTTTCAAAAAATTCAGATTGGGAAAGAAGCATCCAAAAAGATGCACAAGAAACAAAGCCAGACTAGAGAGCGAGCAATTGTCACATTTAATTTTCAGGAAGCTGGGTGGCCTGAGCCATCCCCATCTCCAAAAACCTCCAGCCACGTTTGCCGTGCCACTGGATCCCCTTCAACACTGCCTCAGTCGTATTTGTTAGAATTAAAAAAAAAAAAAAAGAAAAAAAAAAAAAAAAAGAAAGAATTACCAATTGAAAATGCTGTCGTCTTTTGAGTAAGATGTTGCATATTTTGCCTTTTCATTTTCCCCCTCGACGGTAGCGCTTAGGGCCCTCACCAAACTCTCAGTAACCATGGTAACTGTATACATACCCATGCTGGCGATGGTGCTGAATGGTAAGTGGAGAAGTCCATCTGCCGTTTCACGTATTTAGCGCTGATATACCACGTGGATTTTTTTGACTTGTTGTATTAAGTTTTCTTGATGCTACATTTTTTTCTATATATTGGTACGCCTGTAATTGAGTGTACGTTTTAAGCAAGCCTGGGAGGCACTGATTGGATTGAGGATATGACTTCGTGCACATCTTACTCAGATTGTTAACTCCATATTGTGTTAAATAATGCACCCTCTTTTTATCCTTTTGTTAGCTGTGATTTTAAAGCTTGAATGATTTTGTTAATTCTTGCAATGAAAAAGGCTCTTGTTCCAAGTGTTGAATGCTAGATGTTGCTTTTCCAATGGTACTTCTCTTCTAAAGGGTTATGTTGCACACTGCTAAAATTCGTTTGTCCCTTTTTTGACATTTTCTTTGTTTCCTTGTACCTTGTCTCTTTCCTTTCTACTCCACTGCATGTTCCTTCATATAATCTTTTTCTTTTTCTTCTGTTTTGAGTATTTATTGTATCAGTGTTATCATGGAATACAAGCATGCTCTTAAGTCTTAAATTATGCAGTACCTTTTAATTTGCTTTTAATGTCTTTTTATTAAAGTTTAAATGATATGATGTTGCTTTATTGAAATGATTTGTAAGTTAAAATGGTTATGAAAGTAAATGTAATTATAAATAGTATGATTTTGTTATGCACCTGTTGCCTTCTATAAATTAAATTGCATTTTATTTTCACATGACTAATAGCAGTAATAATGCATGCCTTTAATAGTGACACGGGCCCTGCCTGTAACCCTTTCTAATCCCCTGTTCTATGTGCTTAGGTAAATAATGCCACAGCACGTGTAATGACAAATAAAAAGACCGTCAACCCTTACACGAACGGTAAGTGCATGAGCCCCTGCTCGGGGCGACTGTCCCTGCATGCCACCCCCCAGTCCTGCCCAGCAGGGCATTCACTGCTCCTGGGGGCTCCCACTCTGCACCTCCTGCCTCCCTGGGACACGATGGGGCTGGGCAGGAAGGCCACCTCTGCAGGGCTTGGCTGATGCCCAGCCGGGTGGGCAGAGCACGAATCCCCTGGCTGGGATCCCTGGGTTGGACCCCAGATCCCCCTGGCTGGGATCCCAGTGTTGGGCCCGGTGGCTGGAATCCCAGTGTTAGATCCCAAATCCCCGTGGCTGGAATCCCAGTGTTTGACTCCAAATCCCTGTGGCTGGGATCCCAGTGTTGGACCCCAGATCCTTCTGGCTGGAATCCCAGTGTTGGACCCCAAAATCCCCCTGGCTGGAATCCCAGCGTTAGACCCCAAATCCCTGTGGCTGGAATCCCAGTGTTTGACTCCAAATTCCCGTGGCTGGAATCCCAGTGTTGGGCCCGAATGGAACCCCAGTGTTGGACCCCAAAGCCCCCTGACTGGAATCCCTGTGTTAGACCCCAAATCCCCCTGGCTGGAATCCCAGTGTTGGACCCCAAAATCCCCCTGGCTGGAATCCCAGCGTTAGACCCCAAATCCCTGTGGCTGGAATCCCAGTGTTGGACCCCAAAATCCCCCTGATTGGAATCCCAGTGTTGAGCCCCAGTGGCTTTTGTGGAGGACATGGGCTTGGTGAGAGAGTGATGTTCTCAGCTTTGTGCAGTGATAATGTAGTGATGAGTGAGCTGATGGGAGAATTCAGCTTGGTTTGGGGGATGGAGGGAGGGAGACCAACAAGAATGTCTTTCCTGTAGAACCTTTTAGTACCAGGGCACATATCTGGTCAAAGATCATTTTCCATTTTTTCCTTCCACAATTTGTTAGAAGAAGGGAGACTGGTACCAGGTGCTGCTTCCATCTTCCTTCTTTTCATTCTAATGGAGAAATTAGAATTCCAAGCTATCTAAAAATAAAATTAAATCTAATACTGACCTAAGTTGGTGTAATGTGCATTTATGACAAAAAAATAATTGACAGTTATTTAAGGCATTTGGAAACAATAAATTTTTTTAAAATGTTTCCTTTGGAATTGCTGGATCATGTGCTTGAGTGTGCCATTACTGGTTCAGAAAATTCAAATTCAAACAAGTTCCTAACTCAGTCATGTCAAACAATAGCACATGAACTGAAGTTTATTGCAATTATTCTTTTAGTTCTGCTAGGCTCTGTAGTTGTTGGTATTTGGTTTTCAATTTAATTCAGTTTTTCCCATCCAGTGGAAAGCAGATGAAATGTGCACATAAAGGTTTCCTGCGGTAGATTAGACTCTTTTCCATTTTGAAATATAATGGATCGTATTTTCTGTATTTGAGGTCTCATTAGGGAGGTTTTACTAAAATCCAGGGCACACAGTGGCTTTATTTTTTAATAAAGCTCATCATTTTCCTGTAACACAGCGAAATAAAACACAGTGATGGTTTTCATGTGATGTGATAATTGATCTAGTTAAAATGATCTGGAGAAGAATTTCCTCATGCTTTCTTAGAAGCTGTTTTCTTCCTCATTTTGAATGTAGATGTGAAGCTTGGCAAATTATGCAGATGGGAAAATCTCCTTGGTTTTTATTGGTTTTGAAGCATCCCAGTGAATCTAGAGAGAGACACGAGGCTTGACTGGATCACATAAAGCGATTTTGTTGTAATACAGAGCTAAATTAACCATGTGCATATGAGGCTATGAACTCTGCCTGCTATATTGCAATGATAAAAGTAGTTTTTCTGTAAATGATGATGCATATTTTGTATTCATATTATCCTAAGGCTATGAAAATGTTCATGAGCAAATAACTTGACATATCAGCACAGGCAGTGCTGAAGGAAGGGAATGCTGGCAATAGGAGATGGGAGATTTTAGCCATGTGGTTTTGGAGGAGGTTCAAATCTATGTCCTGCACTGCAGGATTGCTTGGGTCACACATTCTCATTTATTAATGTCCAAGAGCAGGATGAATAAAATCTGCTGTTAATTGTTTCCCACTTGAAGTGTTTTGTTTGTCATTTTCCATCCTGTTCCATCAGATCCAGATCTCACCAAAAGTATGAAATAGCCTGTTCAGTGCATAAATAAGTAGCATTTATTTATTGTGAACCAGACATCCAAGGTGCTGCATGCAGAATATTCTCACACACACCTTTTGCCAGGTATCCACCGAGTAAACCTCTGCTTGCAATTCATAGCTTTTGATTGTTTTCATCTTTTTTACCTTTTTTTTTTAATGTCTGAAGTCCCCTAAAGTAAACACACAAGGACAATCACGTCCCTCTTGCATAATCATCCCAAGCAACAAGGAATGAAGTCTAAGGGGCTTCATTTGGTTTAATCTGTGCTTATACTATCAGTCATCCTGGCATGGTACAAGTTTAGTTCTTTATCATTTTGTCAGGAATTAACCACTGCCAGAGGTGATTATTTATTCAAGTTTATTGTTGTCTGAAGTAAAGGGCTCATTTTTTAAATAAACTATAAGGCCAGTTTTTTCCACCAGCACGTTAGAATTTTCAGAATTTCTCCTGATGCAGGTAGCCAGAAACATTTTGTTTGCACATGCCTTTATGTTTGCTTCAGAACCACTTACTTTTTAATGCCTCTCTTTATCTTTCCAAGTGTGTGTTGTGACTGGCATGTTGTTGGCAGGTATTCAAAAGGTAGTTGGGGCACATATTGTGTTCCATCAAAACGTCAGGAACTGACATTTATTTTAATTTAAAAACAAGATACACTCTGTTTTGTGTTTCATTCCTGACTACAGCTGGTTGTTTGATAACAGGGCTCATGTTGTTAATAGGATTGCAGAAGTCAGTAGATTTCAAGGCACAAAAACTTGGGTTTTTTAAAGAATATATACAGCTTTGTTCAAATAAGTGGTGTGCTTTTGTGTCCTAAATGGTCTTTGAAATAAGTATGCTTCCAGTGACTTTTGACTCCCCAAATGAGCAGCTGCTGGGAGAGCTTTTTCTGTGGGTTTGTTATCAGTCAGGATGATATTGATGGCTCACCTCGTGCTATGGAGATACAACTGATTTCTCTTTGCAAAGAAATTCAATGTCAGGAGTGGTACATGTTAGCAAAAATATTTGAGACATTTTTAGATGTTCCAACCTATCCTGTTCACAGCTGTACTTTCTTCTGATGCCCATATTTCCATTCAGGATGCTCATCCAAGGGTTGTAGGGCACAGAGAATTATGGGCAGGTACATTCAGAGAACTGCAGCAATAAAGGAGGAACAAGAAGCAGAGATCTGTAATAGGATAAATATATTTTAAAGTTTATACTGGTGGTGCTTTGGATTTGAGCCTTCTGTTGCTCTAAATTTAGATTTAAAATCACATCTAGTGCCTATTAGCGCAGTTAAATCCCCTCTAACTCCCTGTCCCCCTCCCTGGATAGCAAACAGCAGGGAAGGAAATGGAGTCATGGGGTTCTTTCCTACCCAAGCCTTTCTCTGGCCATGGTGACTCCAGTCTATGAAGCAAAAATAAACCTCTTTGTGTTGCTGCACCCCATTTCTACCACAGCTTGTTCCCCCAGGATCATTCCCTTCCCTCCAGCACGCTGCACATGTGCCTCTCTGGATGACTGGGGAGCTGGGTCAGGCAGAGGGTTTTTTCTTTGCTTGGCTGATTTTTAAGTTTCAAGCTTTTCCAGTTTCAACTCAAGAAGGAGATTAATATTGTGACAGTAAGAAAAATGCACAAAATTACACCCACAGCCGAGAATTTGCCTCCTCCAGCTGCTGCAGAAGGGTTACTTGGCAGCTGCTCTCTCAGATACATCAACTCCCATCACACTTGATTAACCCACACAGCTATGGGCCAGCACATTGTTGGCTGACAAGATAAAGTTAAGTTTAATTACTGTTATTTTCACCATGAATGAAGTATTTCCTCCATAGGCTTCAAAAAGTTAGATGAGACAGCCGTCACTGGGAGAGTGGTAAGGAGCTGAAATATGAGACTGCCTTTCAGCTGTGAAGAACAATCTGTGTCTTCCAAGATGATTTTTTTTTCTTTCTCTCAGACAAATTGTGGCACTGTTAGTGTAACTTAGAAGCTGAGAGATGTCTGTCAGCTGCTTTGACAGCAAAAGCTGACAGATCTAAAGTTCTGTCCAATCTTTCATTTTTGGATGGTTTTGATCAGTGGTCTTCTGAGGAAGTGTTGCATTTGAAATATTGGATATTCCCTAACATATGTAAAGTTAGATTTTTACCCAAAGTCTCAAAATTTGAATGATTTTCTATCACACAAAATTTGGCTAAGAGATGGGTTATGCTCTGATGTTCCTAAATATAATCCTGTGCAATGTGAAATTGAATGATCAGGTAAAACTCCTGTGGTATTTTCAGGAGGAAAAAGCTTTTAGCCCTTCTTGGCTGGACATTTTCCATCTTCCTTAACTGTCTTTTGGCTCACAGAAGAACTGCAGTCACTTTTACAGAAAAGTTGTCATGCAAAACTGCTTACTCTGAATTTACTCATGAGTTACCTTTCAAAACCACCCCTCCCCTCTTTTACTGAACAGTTAATTACTGGGAAATAATTACTGTGCATGAGATAGAGGTAGCTTGAAAGGGTGGGAATAGTTTGTTTTTTATTGAGATTTTTGCATTGCACTTTTTCAGTCTTATAATGCCTTGATGTTTTATGGTTTTCCACAGTCCTTTTGCATTACTTGATATAGCCAAGGCAAAAATAAACCTAGGGTGCATTTAAACTCTTCTAATTGTGGCTTTTGTGATTTTGAAGAGCCTTGTTGTCAGTGTCTGGATTGTATTTTGATTCTAGAAGCAGTTATAAGTTCTATTTTAAGTACCATCACTCTGGAGTTTACAACATGCTTTTGCCATTTACAAGAAGCGCTTCCCACTCCTCTGATTTGAGTGTGCTTTAGGAAAACCCCTAATTTTTCCGTTCCAGTGGTTCAAAATAATTGTTCACTGAAGGAAAAAGAGAGTGTGGCTGGGGGGATGTTCTGTGGAGTTTGCAGTTAGCTGGGAGTGGATCTACCTGTGGCTGAGCACACAGCAGTATTTGGCACTGCACCAGAGCTGGGAACACGAACGAGTTTGCAGCACTTGGTTGTGCTCTTCTCTTGCCCCTCCTGTCCCTCCAGCCTGGTTATCTTGATTAAGATAACACCCCTCGTGCTTTGCACACCCCTGGGTCTGCAGCCAGCCTGGGGATGCTGCATCAGGTGTCAAGTACAAGCAGTAATTTGGAGTTTGGCCAGACACAGGCAGAGCAGATCTGTGAATTCTGTGCTGGGGTTCTGTGGCAGTGTTGGGAGGACAGTGATTATTGAAGAGCAGGGCAGAGGCTGATTTGTAGCCCTTGAGACCTGGCATTCCCCTGCACTCCAGGGAGCATCTCCTCCCTGTCACAGCAGGCATTGCCATGCTGTAGCTGTGCTTTCCTTTTGCCAGGGTGGAATCAAAATGCTCCCGTTATTTGGCTGCCCTCTAACCCTCGCTAGCAAAGGTTTATCAGAAACGTTTGTGTCCAGAGAATGAACTGTCCTGGCTCCTCTGGCTCATAACCAGAGCCAAAACAGTGGCTAAGAATCATCTGCCCTGTACTAGAGGCCATGGGGACACCTCAAACAGTGCTGGCTCCATTGCAGAGCTTGAGGGAGTAAATCCATGTGCATTTCAGCCAAGGTAATTCACCTGGCCATTCACTCCAGTAAATGCCACACGTCTGGTGAATGCCTTGTTTCATTACTTATTTCCGTGCCTCAGACTCTGATATTAAAGATCAGTAATTAAAGATAACTATGAAACTTGAATTACAATCACCTTTCCTGAAGTAATTTTGTCTGTATTTTCTATACAACAGTAGTTACAGTCATAATAATAGTTGTTATTATTATCACTAATTGCAATATTAACCGTTATGTTTTTGTTTGCTGCAGGCTGGAAATTAAATCCAGTTGTTGGTGCAGTTTATAGTCCAGAGTTCTATGCAGGTAAGGATTGCTCTATGATTGTCCCACTGGCCATATTTCATTTTAGTGTTCTTTAAAACATGCAAAAGTACAGAATCTGTGTTTGGTGTGAGGTTTGCTTTCTTTGTGTGATTCACATTATTTACAAGTCATTTATACATTTGTGATTCAAGATTTTACCTTATCTGGGCATAATAAACTTTATATAGAAGGTATATGAATGCCTTTTTATTGGAAAATAGCTAGTATAACATTAAATGTACTGTAATATCCTAGTCTTACATGAGATTTTATTTTATTTCTTATTTTAGTGCAGTCACTTTCTTCCAGGGATTCTTTAAGGAACAACAGCAAAAAAATCTTATCTATAAATATATATCTATATATAGAGTACATACATGTATGTAGACATACCTAGATATGAGTATGTGGAATCATAATTTTTTCCTGAGCATTTTTCTTTACCTTTTATAGTTAGTTTTTCAGTTTGATGTTTTTGTATTTTACATGTATATCTTCACCTGACTGAGACCAAATTCTGATTCTGATTGCAATTTGGAGTTAGAGATTCAGTTTTTGTCTGCTGGAAGTCAGTCATGGCTAGCAGTCATTTTTTACATATAATTTAGGAACAGAATTGAAAACAAACTTATTTGTAGTCCAAAATCCAGTTGATTTCAGAGGGATTTGAAGGCTGCCCACAAACACCCACAGGAAAGCATTTTTCATGGCTGGTAGTTCAGCACGGGTTGTCGTGTCTGCACAAGCTGGGGAATCTCCACTCATGGAAATATTTGAGTCTCAAGCTGACAAAGCTGAAAAACTTTTGTTAATTTGAGGGACTTCAAGTGATGAAAATTGTTGAAAAGGACACTATTACAAACACATATTTGTGGTTAAAAAACAGCTTCTGCTGAGATAGATAAAAATCTTCCAATTAGGGTACAAGTGGCACAGTATAATAAAAAAACCTAACTTGGCATTCATGGAATTTGCAGTATTTGGTGCAGGCAGAATTTATTTCCTTGCTGATGTATGTCTATGTTGAAAACAGGAATTTAACATTGATCTCGTTTGAGTAGTTAGTGAACCAACCCTGAACCTGCATAAATTAGAAAGTCAGAGTTATTAGTCATTTTATATAAATGACTTTGTGTTAATGACAAATATAATAATATTCCCATAGTACAGTAATCAATTTTCTAATACGTATGCAGAATTAACAATCTGACTTATAATTGTCTCATGAAGTAGGGCATGAAGAGTTCACATAGTTTGTAAATTAAAATCAATATTTTCAATCTCTCCTGAAGGTAATTTTCCTAATTTACTGGACTTTTCCCTAACATTTATTTTGTCTTTTAATTATAAAATGGCAGGTTATTGATTTTTTTTGTATAACCTCCTAAAGTCCCAAGTGCATTTTTATTGCCAACACTAGGGAGGTATTTGCCCTTCTTAATGAGAATCTTTAATTACCATTAGAAGAGTATTAATTTAATTTTATGAATTATGACACAAACTCCACCACACCTTTGCAGAAAGTTCCATCATGATACTTCATTTATTTCAGAGTATTTTTTTTTCTCTTTATACATGTAGGCAGGCTTATTTGTTGGGTTTTTGAGTTTTTCAATGTTTGGGTTTCGTTGGGTTTTTCAGTGTATGTCAAATGCTTTTTAATTAAAATTGACTAAAATATGATATCTCTCACATTTAAACACATAAAACTTTTTTTTAAACAATTTAGTCAAAATTGTGGAGATCTCAGGAAATGAAACAGTAAAACAATACTGCAATTCTTGCATTTTAGAAGAACACTGTGACTTATCTTTACTTTTGGGTTCCCTTATCTTTACTTTTGGTTTTCCTTCACCACCTTTCTTAGAGAAGAAGCAATTGAATTTTTGATAATTATAAAATTAGAGATGTGGTTTTTAAGACAGTCAGAGTTCTACTTGTTTAGTTTAATTATTGTCTGCAGCAGTGTCATGACAAAACTGCTCCAACTTTTCCACAGTCAGCGCAAGAAGTTCCTTTAGCTCCTAGTAAATGATGAAAAATTTGGCCACTTCTGAAATAAAGATGATACATCTACAGAGAAACTGTTGATTTAAAGTACCTTTAATCTTCATAAATAAGTGAAAAACAGAAGGTTATACAAAGCTGTCAGGATGGCACTGATGAATGGCAAATTCCCCCGTTCCTCAATTGCCGGCGGCGCCGCGGCCGCGAGGCTTCCCCGTATTGTACATCAAATCTGCCAACTCATTTCTGTGATTAAATATTCCATCAGTGCGGGCTGCAAGGCGCTAAAGCTTAACAAGATTCATAAGATGCACCACTTGAATACACATAACTCACTGCCTTGGATGGAGAGCACCCCGCATGCACAGGAAAATTAGAATTGAGTTAAATTACTCCGTGAGACAAGATCAATAGAGAAAGGAGAAGATCCCCTCATGCAATGCAAATCTAAGATATAGTTATGTCCTGACAACTTGAAGCAGACAATTAAAGTCAAATAGGGAGGAACGCAATGTAAATCAACCCTAAAACCTTGAAGATAATGGTAAACAGTAGGACCAGTGACATGATTGTTATAGCTCGGGGTTTTTTTGGAGTGTACACTTCTGTGAAGGAAAACCTTTATTGAGAAAATGCATGACAACTCAAGATGGAGACTCTGAGGTGCACAACAGAAACTGTGCTAGGAAAATATTACTTGGGGACTGCAAAATACTGTATATTTACAAAACACTATGGATTTCCCTTCCTGGATTTCCCTTCCAAGGCTGTTTTTGTGACTGTGAAATGCTGGTGCTGCAGTAAATTGCAGCGTAATGTGGCTCTTTAGCCGCGGTGGCCTTGGTGTGGATTTCCAGGGACTTTTTTGGGAAGGGCCCTCAGGAGACTCCTGTTGCATTTCCAGGGCCTAGCAAGGCTCCCCGATGGCCACCAGCTCCTGTACTTCCCACCCTTCTGCTGGGAAAATGATATTTTACAGAAAACTAAAGGGCATTTTTTTTTTTTCATGTATCATTCTAGCTTTTCACAGAATTGGATTTTTTTCCATATATGATCGTGGATAGGAAGTTTTTTAAAAGATGACTTATGTCCACAGTCTCCCTCTAATAAATAAAAGATTTTCCTTGAGGGTTTCCTCCTTTAAGGGGGTTTTCCTCTTATGAGAAAGGAATGCTTAATGAAGTTGTGTCATCCATTTCTTATCTTTTCCGGTAAAATATTTATTAAATTCTTAGGTAGGTCCTAATAGGTAAATCTGTAAGAAGCACTCTGTGATTTGTCTCACAAATTCTTCATGGAAACTGGGATAATTTTTTCATCTCTATGTATTTCCATCCAGTTTTAAATACATCCCATAGTCTTCCTGTATTTAAGCTAGAGTCTGTTCTTTTCCTCATACACTCATTCATGGCTGGGAAAATACAGATTTGCAGCTGGGTTTCTTTACTGGGTACGCTCTGGTACTTTCTTTGTTTCTGCAGTTTGTTATAATATTATTTTCACCTGCTTATTTTTATATGGTGTATATTTTATCTGTAATACCAAGCCTTTCTTTCTGCCTCAGGCATTCTGACAGCCAGGCTCCATGTTGTTCCTTTCAGTTATTGCAGATCTTTTTGTTTTTCTCTTTTGGGTTTTGGAACAATGAATTTTTGAGCAATCTCTTGCACTCTCCTTATTGAAATATAGAATATTGTTGCACCTGTGTCACTACAGCAGTCCTGTACAGCAGGTAGCTTGAGACACAGTAAGGCCACTTTAAAAGACTTTTTTATTCCTGGCAGAAAAGAGCTTTGTTATAACTGTTGGAGAGGTTCCTTTTTGGCAGCTCCCAAATGCAAGGTGGGGGAAAAGAAATTACAGAAATTACCTAGAAATCTACTAGAGTGACTATTCTTTCAGAGAGCAGGGCAATTCACAGTAACTCACATGAGAAGATACTCCTTTCTGGTCATAAACAAAGCCAGTATTTCAGAATTTTCAAGATTGAAGTTGACAGTGGAAGATTAGAGGTGAAGAACAATTAGAGCACAGCTGAGTGGAAAGCAGAAGATCCCATCCTTCTTTTACTTAAGGCACTATTATTCTTCCTGAGTTTTATTAAGTTCTAGGAATTTCAGGAGATAGTTTCAAGTCATCCCACATAGCTGAGTGTTGTATTCATTTCATAAATAAACTTAACCCAGTGAAGACTATTGTAAGCACCCAGTTTCTTGGGCAGTTATTCTGTGATCACTGGAAAAAATTTCCCCATCACTCAAAAGGAAAGAGAGAGGAAGAGTCTGTGCATTTTTAACTCTTCTATAAGCCCTCAGAAGACAGGGAAGTTTTAGCTGCCCAGGTCTTTTTGGCATTTGGAAGTCAGCAGTATCCACCAACAATCAGATTTTCTAGCAAGTTTTCTTTCCAAAATTTGTTCAAAGGTTTGGAATAGAATGTTATATAGAATTAGAAGTACAGAAATACCATAGCAATGTATATAAAACCATGCCCTTAAGTAAGATGAATCCAGGGGAAGAGAGGATTCCTGTACACTTGCTAATACTAATTCTCTTTGTTCATGTCTTAAAGCATCTATTTCTGGAGTGTAAGAGCACCTGGGATTCATTTCATCTTTCTAGTGTTTCTCTTTGAATTTAAATGAGTCTTGCATAAGCTCAGCAAATACCCTAGAAACACTTCTCAGTGTTTGGAGTTGGGGAAGTTGAGTTATATGCTTGCACAGCATTCTGATCCTGGGGTAAAAGTTCACTCTATCGTACCTCTAAAGCAGAATTTTTCTAAAAGCTGTCACTCCATAGATTAACTCATTTTGCCATTTGATTACTTACACTTGGATTCAAACTTTACTATTGACTAAGCAGATTTTTCTAAATAAATATATTTGCAGTAGAGTTACATAAGCAGCCTTAATAGTTTTCTAACTACAGTCAAATAATTATTCTTTAATATTCCACCTGTGATATTTAGATGCTCCTTGTCAAAATATAACACACAGCTGTAAGTGCTGTTTCAAAAATCAAAAGTACCATCATCCAAATGAGGAGTTCCTAGGTAGATTAACAACACTGATGACAGCTAATGCATTTCTAAAACTCTGTGGAGCTTTTACAAGCCATTATAAAGGAAATCCTGTTTTATGAAAGATGAGTAAAGCCAGTAGAAAAATGGAATTCAGCATCTGCACTAGCTATTTACTAAAATAAATAATAATAATAATAATCCAGAATTAATTATGCCTTATGCTACATTATAATGAGTTCTTCATTAAAATGTATACCCTCATGGAAACTAAACCAGGCTTATTCAAAGCTAATGCCAATGACTTATTTGTATAAAGATTAATTTAGTCAATTGATTATATATTTAAACTGGAGCAGGATTAATCTACCTATACTCACCATTGATTTGGAGTCTGCACATTTTAAGAGATGACCACAGATTCTGTCAGTGTTACTCTTTTGAAGGTGTTTCTCTTGGATTTCTATCACACAGGATATACTTAGCATTTGATACTCTTCTATGTGATCTCTAGAAGAAATTCCACAGATTCCATTATTTAATTGTAAATCTTCAACCATAGATACAGCTTCATTCCAGAAGGTAGGAAACTGTGAAGAAGGGAGTTTTTGCTTCTTAACTGTAAAAGTTTGTGAGTTCTGACCCCAGTCTAGTATGGGGAACCATTTTAACCATTTGATACTGGGTTATGATGGATTTGTTCACAAACAGAATCAGTAAAACCAGGAAATCTGTATTTGCTGAAAGGTGGAGTGCTTTCCCCAAAATAGGGAAAGGATGTGTTTGGGGGTGGATGGTTGGATCTCTTTGCTTGATGGAAAATCTTGGTGAGATGTAGGTCTTGATCTGATGGCCATGTTTCCATGTTTCTCCTGAGTTCACATCGAAGGTTTCCTTGGTTTTAGATATTCCTTAACCCCAAAGAAAGCCTTCTGAGCAAGCAGGAGCTGTCCCTTCTTTGTCATCGTGTTGTTTCCTAAGTTCTTGTGTTTGTTCAGATGTTCTTATTGTGCATATAACTGAGCAAATTTTTAAGGGCTAAAAGAAGTTAAGTACTGTTCCTTACTCACAAAGGAAATCTTCAATGAAAAATTATCCTTGGACTTCTCTTCTTCATTCTGGTGCTTAGTGAAAATGTGTTCTATGGCTTCCTGGTTAGTGAGAGCCCTAAAAGCAGTTAAAAAACTGAGGTGACAGCATCTCCAGACTGTGGTTTTGAGGCTGGATATAAATCCAGCAGTTTCAGAGCTACTGCTCCTGTCTCAACAATCACCTGGGCAACAGTGCCTGGCTGGGCACTGCCTGGGCCCGAGCTAAGGCTGCAAAATGCATTTTTAGAATAAAACTGAGGCTGTAATCCAAGCACCAGCCAAGGATAGGTGTAAAAAGCACTGGCTCAAGGATCTCTCAGAGGAAAATTTAAGACAAACTGCAAGGTCACCACTAAAACATTTGTTTGTTAAGAACTGGGGGGGGATGTTTGCAATCCTAGATAAGTTGTAGCAGTTATGTGGAGGAATAAATTCCTCTGATTAGAAGAATAACCAGGTTAGGAAGATGCATGTGTTAGGATGGACTGTCAGGCAGACAAACTCTTCTGAAATGTAAAGTAATAAAGTAATATATGAAATGTAAAGTTAATACAGTTAAGTGGAATGGAAAACAACTCTGCTCTGTGTTAAACCTTGATTACATCTGTAAATTAATGCTAAAGCAGTTTAAGGTTATGGTTAATTGTATTCCAAACATATTGCTAATGCTTTCTCTTCCTTCTTACACATTTTTTCCCATTTTGGGCATTGGAGGACAAGATCCCCAATATGCACTGTAATTGCATTTCATAATGCTTATTGAGAGGAACTTTCAAAGTACAGTTTTCATTCATTTATTCATTGTGGAGGTAGCTGAGAGGGGGCTGTGCTTTACAAGTTTACAAGCTCTGCTGGTTTGGTGCTCTTAGATTTTCTTTGGAAATCTCCAAGCATAGAATTGCTTCTAGTAAAAGTGAGTGCTTTGGAAACTTTGGAAACATTGCATTACCATTTTTGTAATGGTTTTTCATGCTCCTGAAATTCTGGAACCTGTCTGGGCTAGGGAGGAAATAGACTAGCTAAAGCCAGGATTATGCATGATGATTCAATTTTTGGTCTTTTATATTCTCAGCTTGTCATTCAGAATAGAATTTTATTTATAAATCAGAACCAGCATTCGCTGGTGTAAGCAAGGAGAACTGAGGGATTAGTAATTTGCATCTCTGCATCTAATTGCATTAGATTTGCATCTCTGTCTTATAGATTTACTGAAATAGGTAATTTACACAGAAAATAGTGTCTTGACACAATATGAGAGGATAAAGCATAAACACATCCACTTGTAATCCCTGCAGGGCCATGTTGAAACTCTAGTGTTTGTGTTTGGGCAGAAAGGCTCCAGTTCCATCTATTCTGTGATTTTTTTTCCTATTGCAATCTTTATTCAACAGGCAGATGTATGAATGCAACCCATTTGAGTTATCAGCAGAACATGAGTGCATTTTGTGTGTTCTCAAGCATCTCCTTTCAAGCAGAGTATAATTCCAGCTCAGGGTTTACTTCAGAAGTTTAAACTTGGGAATTTTTCTCATGTTTTTTCTCCAAGTTACAAGTGAACCAAGAATAGCCATCCTTTACCTGCTATGGCTGCTAGAGGACCTAGAAAGATGAGGAATAAAGACTTGGTTTTGAAAGATCCTGAACAACTTCAGTGGGATGCATGTCCCAGCATAAAATAATGGCACTGAAGGTCACAGAATTTATGTGCACCTGGGGTTGTAGGGAGACATCTTACAGCAAATATATTTTGCAGAGAATCCTGATGTTACCACTCCTTTTTTTTTTATGACTACATAATGCATGTCCAGTTTTTTAGACTTTTCTGCTGACAGGATTTGCACTTGGATTGCAATAATTAAGTTCACTAAGGAGCACAGATAAACTCTCTAAGCATGGTGCAGATTTTGGTACTAGCACCAGCTGAATTTGTACAATTTAGTTTCAGTTTAGTTACCAGACAAGGGATGCCTGTGGCTGATAAATCTTTTGAAAAGTATTTTGGAAAGGGCAGTTTGCTGCAATTGCTTTACTTTGTGAATGGAAACATGGCATGAATTGTTCCTGCAGTGCAGCCAGTCTATGGAAGGCTGGTTAATTCAATTAGAAACGAGTCAGTCACACAGTGTGTTTTTAAGCAGGCAGGAGAAGGAGGAGGAGAGATCCCTGTTACTGTGGGATGGGCTCTATATCCTACAGAGGGGAGAAGGGGAGTTGGGGGGGATTGTCTCACACCAGAGCTGCTGCTTCTCTGATTTTTACTTGCATGATATTGACACCTTCCAATCCCAATTTTTGACAGCATCCTGGATTCTGCACAGGAATAACTGGGCAGAGAGGGCTGTTTCCCAAAAGCTGGGAAATGGATGAGATGGGCAGCAAAGAATAATTGGAAGGGTGGCTTACAAATGATGTTTGCTGTAACATTCACTGCTGCAGCCTGAATCAGGGCCACAGTTCATTGGGTGTTTTGGGGACAATTTAAGAGGTGATGATAAAGAAACATCCACTATGCTTAGAAAAGTGATGGAAAGGAAAATTAATGTCTTAAATAGAATTTTTGGAAGGAGAGGTCGCAGGAAATGTCTTAGAGACACCTTCACTGGCTGCTTTTTTGGTGAGGTTTTTTTCTCTCCTCCCTCTATTTTAAACAATGTATATCAGGTTATATGTGAGTCAGGGACCTACTACATAAATGTATGTATAGAGCACAGATTCTCATTACCAGCTGCAAGCACACCCAGGCTGTTCAATAATTGAATATATTTCAGGTTTGCTGTCAGAAGAGGTTTGGATTTAGGAAAATCAACTTTAGACATCAACTGCTTTAGACTTTCCTCCCTACCCTCTTGTTAAGTGAAACTATATATAAGCTTTGGTGGGATTAAACATAGGTTTTGTTTGTATTTTTAACATAATTGGAAGAAAGGAGGCGTGGGGTTTGGGGCTATGCTACTTTATTCCTTGTTAATAATGGATGGAACAATCCAGTGTATCAACACAACCATCCATAAGTGGTTGTGTTAAAATCTGAAGGCTATTATTCAATTTACAGAGAGCCCAGATAACTGAAGGCCCTCAAAGAGCACTTCTTTTTGAATTAACAGCATATTTAAAAGCATGCTAAGTCTGTGTAGTTGACTATTGATACTGAAGGGCTAAGAGAGCACTTAACTACCATTATGTATTCAAGAGAGAGGCTGTAGAGGCTCTCTTTAAATTCCCCAGTCAGAAGGGACAATGGAAGCTAACATACACTATTACTGCACAACAGGAGCCTTTTATTAGGTGTTTCTGATCCATTTCTGTGAGACATTCTGAAATAATCCATCACAGAATAATATTTCAGACCAGAACAAAAATAGTGCTATTTCTGTCTGAAAATGCCAATATTAAATTACACTTTTAGAACAGCAAACCAAGAGAGGACAAGGACTGTTTATAAGGATCCTTGATACACTTGGAAATCTCCTGATTTGTTCATGAGAGCTGCAGTTTTACACTTTTCTTCATGTGTTCTTCATTGAGCACAAAAGTGTTTAGGAATAATAGCTGTTGCAAAAGGCGCAAAGGAAAAGAGTGATCAGAATGATCAGAACTGACTCAGGGAGAACTTGCTATCATCCAGCTGGACTGGGAGGAAAAGAAAATGAAAAAACAATCACTGAATTCAATAAAGAATGGGCTTTTTTTAAGATTTAGATTTAGATTAGGCTCTTGAAATAACAGTTTATAATGATGTAGGCAAAATAAGACTCAAATAGCTTCGTTTTTCAATCACTTTTTCCTGTGGCTTTGTTTGGATTTCTTTGTTTGTAAATAGTATTAAAGAATAGATGAACTGGTGCTTAGTTGTGAGAGGCAGTAAGAAGCTCCTTTTGGTAATACAATAGAAAAAAACATGTGTAAAGAGCAGCTGATTTACCTGGCAAGCTGAGAGTACAAGGGATTAGAGTAATGGAATCAGCACTAAATCTCCTTGTGTGCAGTGAGTTACTGAGTTCTCGTATGACAAACACTCATTTTAGCCACCTGTGCACTAAACCCCAGCCCTGGATGTTGACTTGGTTCATTCCTGCCACTGGAAATGCTTCTGTGCTTCCCCTGGCTGTGAAGGCAGCAGATGGATGCTCAGCACCACTGGCCCTTCCCAGCTCTCCCAAGAACTTTTGTGTCAAGCTGGGTTTCCCTGGGATTCCTGGAGTGAGAGGAACGTTGTCCCCCCTTTGCTCTCCCAAGAGTTTTGTGTCAAGCTGGGTTTCCTTGGGATTCCTGGAGTGAAAAGAACATTGTCCCCCCTTTGCTCTCCCAAGAGCTTTTTGTCAAGCTGGGCTTCCCTGGGATTCCTGGAGTGAGAGGAACGTTGTCCCCTCATGTCTCACCTTGTTGTGTCCCAGGGCAAACCCCCAATAAGCAACATCTCTCCTCTTCTTTTTTTCTAATTCCACCCTAAATTCTTGGAGAATAAATGCCAGCCCTGAAAATTGCAAACTTTAGGTCCATGAGCCAAGGTACTTATGCCTTGTGTATGGTGAGATGGTGCATTGTAGGCTCAGGTTCTCTGTCATGGTATAGAAAATTTAAACCATTGCCAGGAAAGCTTTCTGGAAGTTTCCTCTCCTTCCTGTGACAGGAGAGAGCTGGGCCCATAATCAAGCCCTGCACCATTGTTAATTTTACACCAACAACATGATTGTAGCTAATGGTATGGTTTTTTCTGCAGAAAATGTGATTTCGATTTCTACTTCCACAAGCAATACCATGAGACATTCCAGCTAATTGTGTAAATTCTTTTCAGCTAATTGCAGATCTGTATTTCTGAGCTGCCTGTAGTGCTGGCTGCACAGTGGTTCCAGATAAAAGCTATTTTTAACAGCAGGGGTGTAAAAATCCTTTATAATTTAGTGGGAGAGTCCACATGTTGATCCTTGGTGTTACTTCTTGGCTCTTTGAGGATTGGAGAAATACAGTGAATTTTTTAGCTGTTTTATAGGAGGCAGTGAGCACTCTGTGCAGCACCATTGGTATTTCTGTGGATTAGTTTATCTGCATCCTGTAAATAACTGTACACAAAAAACTTATTTTTGAAAATAAAAAAAAAAAAAAGAGGGGAAATGCATTTAGTCAGAGATCTTGAAACCACTGGGAACTGAATTTTAAGTATTCTAAAAATATTAATGGCTGCACATCACTTTTTTCCACAGTCCTGAATATTTTTAGAGTAATTATATCTCAAAATAACTGCGGTGCTTCAGCAAAGGACCTCATCAAACAGCACGTTCTTAATCAGGGGCTGGAGGAGAAAACTGGAGGAAGAGAAGGATGAGTGGGAATAGTCTTTGATCCTGGGACACCTGGTTTTGTCCCTGCTGCCAGGCAGCATTCCAGGGGCTCTGTAATGCCCCTGAGCCCAGGCTGGTCCCCTCAGTGTCCCCTCTGCCACTGCTCCCTCAAAATTTATATTAAAATCCTCATTCTTAAAAAAAAAACCAAAAAAACAAATGCTTTATTCTATCACACTAGATTTTAGCGTTCTGGAGGAAAAATAATGCTTTTTCTTTTTCCATTGGGGAATTTATAGATTGTTTCTGTGTTCTCAGGTTTATCCAAGATCTTACTGTCAATAATTCAGTCTTCCCTCACTTGTATGAATTGCAATTGAAATATTTTTAATACCAAAATTAGATGCAGAAGAAATAATCTTTTCTTACTAAAGTAGATTAAAAAGTTCCATGTTTTTTTTCCTAACGAAATCTAATAATAATGTTTTAGTTATCAGTATTAATATTATGTACAAATTCAAAGGCAGATTGTCAAAATATAATTAGAAGGCTCTGTGCAAGAAATTAAATACACTCTAGTAGCAGAGATGAAAAAAGCATCTGTTTTGAAGTACTTTAATTAGAAATTAGATGACTAGAGTAGGGAAAATAGGATTTGCATGAGATGAAATCAGAAGAAAATATAAGATCATTAGCTACAAAGAGTAGGAAAATACCTATGGAGCATGGAGGAAGCCAAGTGTTATCTAGGATTTATGGTGAATAATGTAAATAAACTGTAACCTTTGACTTCTAGAAATCTTTTGCTCTGTTTCTAGACATACTTGAAGTCATATTCTTAAAACCTAATGGAAATGCATGATTTTCCTCATGTGTTTCCCTCAGCCAGATGAATGCCTCTGGCTCTTCAGCTCACTTTCATTTGCAGGCTTCTGCACTAGCTCAGGTTTTGGAGCATCTGTGGTGTTAAATTCTCCCATATTCCAACGTCCCCATTCCTGGGGTCAAACAAGCGTGTGGACAGGGCTTACTTATTTATTTATTTATATTTTGTAATTAGGATCTCGATAGCTGCATGTTCATTTGCCAGCATTCACACAAGGGCTGAAGGCTGAGAGAGATATCAATACAGTCAAGGATGTGTTGTCTTCAAGTAAGGGGGAAAATGAGCTTGTTCTATATTTTATCTGTTATATTAGCTGTGGAAAAGAGCAAGCATCTCTAAATCCTGTTAGTTAAGGGTGTGCTATTGTCTGGGAAGGTTAGAAGCATAGTAATTAATGAGATTTCCAGTAGTCACAGTCTTAGTTAAACTGCATAAATTACAAGAATTATTTTATTACTCTTCAGCATTTCCAGTATTTCTCCTTCAAGTGACAGCTGCAAGCAACAAACAAAGAACTGGTTAATGACAGAAATTTTTTTAAATATATTTTGAGAGAACTCTAGCCCAGTGAATGGAAGTTGAGGATTGCTCCTGTAATGCTGTGGAAAATGTGCCTACCATTTGTACTTAATCCTGTCCTTCCAAACACATTGGACTCAGTGCAATTCCATTGCATGTCAGTGCACAATGTCTAAAGTTTCACAAATCTGCAGAAAGATTTGATGGGTTTGAATTGTGTGATTCACAAATCCTGACAGCTTGAGGCATGTCAGTGTATGTGTGTATAAAACCCTGTGTGTGTGTATACAGATATATGCACATATATCTGCAAAACCAGATGTCTCATATCCCACTCTTCCTGGTGGACTGTACTCCAGAAGTGGAGAAGTTTCTTTCCTAGTTTGAAAGTGCAATGTTCAATCTGTATTCAGCTAAGTGTGTTAAAATACAATTTGAAGAAAACCTGTCATGTTTTATTTAAGTTCATTTAAAAGAAAAAAGGGAATAACTTTAAACTTGTGTAATTTGTTCAAAATGAGCATTTCAAAAGTGTTGGTTTAAATGGATTTTGTTATTGTTTTTTCTTTTTATTCCTTGGGGAAAAAAAAATGTTTTATCTGGTTTTGTTCTTAATCCTGAACCCAGATTATTTACTGGAAAGTAATATATTTTCACAAATAAATTTGTGCATTCCTCTGAGCAAACCCTGCTGAACTCAGATGTGTCAGCGATCACTCCGTGACAATGGGAGCGTTGGAGCCCAGGTCCTGCCTGGCCTGGTGTCCGTGCTGGGAATGCTGCAGGTGATTTTCCTGCTGTGCTGGCTCCAGGAGGCCCATTCCAGCCAGGGGCTGAGGAGGCAGGGTGGGCAGGGTGGGTTGGGGCAGCCGTTTTGGGAGAAGCAGGGTGACAGGGACAGGGAGCAGCCAGCGACGCTCGTGGTCCCCGCAGGATAACGGCGGCCTTGGCGTTGGGGGCATGTCTGTGTTCTGCTTTTCCAACAATGTCAAACTGGGGTTGTTTGGGCTCTTGCTGCTTTGAAATCAAAGCAGAAAAAAAGAAAAGAAAGCTTTTTTTTATTTTTTTATTTTTATTTTATTTTTTTAAGAAAAAAAGCGCAAAAAGCGCCCCCAGTTCAGTTTGAGTGCGCCATTCCGGTTGTGACTTGATTTGTGTTCTGGCATGAAAAACTGAGGTTCAGTTGAAGTGTTCCAAAACCAGATACCACTCTCTCTCTCTTTCTTGTAGGCAGGGTGCTGCTGTGCCAGGCAAACCAGGAGGGATCTCCCGTGTACAGTGCCCCCAGTTCACTAGTATACACATCCACAAGTAAGCCAGTGTTACGGCTCGTTTCTTGTTCTGTTTTTGTGACAAAAGCACATCAATGTGAATTAAGCCCCCTAAAAATGTCAACTTTCCCAACAGCTCTTGCTAAGGTAAATGTGGTGTTTATAAACATATGTAAGTCATGTCAGCAGATAATTCAGTGTTTTTAGTTGCATCTTTATTCTCAAAGTCTATTGTATTTAAAAAAAAAAGGAAAAAAATGCCTATATTGCAATATTGTATAGAAATGGTCAAAAGTTCTACAATAACAGTGACAGTTTTTGCAATCCAGTACTGTTATGTGCGCTGCATTTTGTGGGGAAGATGTTGTGTTTCTTCTGTCCTGCTCACAACTGTGATTTAATACACAAAACATCTGTTACCGTGCCACCATTTGATTGGGTCAGGAATTAGATATGAAGTCTTTTTTTCCAAAAGGAACAGTCTGTATGAAAGGGGGTATTTTGAGGCATAAAAAGCTGCCCTAGTATAAAGAACAGATACAAGCTGACATGATGGATGCAGCCCTCAGCCATTTTTCTGTACAAAACTTTGGAGTAGAGATGTGTCCTCTGAAATTGTGAGCAGAAACCCTTTTTTGGGAGTGTTTCAGACTGGATTGGTGGTACCACTGATTCTCATTCTGGCCTCTAGTGGGGTGAAAAACCCGGAGCTGAATGCAGGAGCTTGCAGCAGCCCTGGCTCTGTGTTCGTTGTAAAGAAAACACATGGTCTGATATAACAGCATTATCAGACATGCTCTTTATGAAGATTGCATTCAATCCAGAATGCAATTCTACTCCCTTAGAGCTTATCTAGACTGCTAAAATAATTATTTTTTAATATTAAATCCAGGAATTAGGACAAAAGAGTTCCATAGTGATCATCTCTACAGTCATATAATTCTTTTATGTCAAACATTATCAGTGGCATCCCTGGAGCTGCTGCTTTTCCAGGATTCATATGGGACCCCCTTTAAATGAGGAGTCTGGAGCCTACAAATGCACAGTGAATTAACCAAATGCATCAAGTGTTTTCAATTGCAAATTAAAATGTTAGTTAAGTCTGCATTTTCTTCCAGGTGCTCCAAGAATATTTTCTAATATGTCACCTTTCTCTAGCAGTGGGGATTTTTTACTTCTTATATAGTAACACAGAGATATGAAATACTTACTTAGTTTAAATTAATGCTCCCTTTTGGAAATTTTTAGTGCACTCCTCCTTTTTGACTGACAATAGTTTTCCTGGAAAATGATCCCAACTTTTCTCTAATTTCACTATTAGGAGCTTCTTTTGGAGAAGAGGGGTCAGTGTTGTTATAATTTTCTGAAAATTGGGCTTCTTTGAAAGCTTTTCCTAAGTTTACCCTGTTGCTCCTATTGTCTCACTGAGTTGTACCCCAGGAATTTTATTGCTGGGATTCTTGTTTCCGTCAGATGATATTTCCACTAATATTGACTCCCAAAAGGGACCCTGTGAGCAGGCTGAGCTCTGGAGTTCACTGTTTCCTTTGTGTCTCCTGAGTCAGTCCTGTTGGAAAATCTTATTTTGCAGTGGTGCTCCTTGAATAACGATATCCTAACAAGCACCTGTTTGTTTTCAATTATGCCAAATACATAAATAAACAAGCTTTGCCTATCTGTCTCCCACTGGGCAATGTGTAATACACAGTTTCATAGCAGGCATTGCTGGTAGCCCTTGCAGTAGAAATGATTACACTTCTGTTGAATCTGTGTGTTGGCAACTCGTGATTTTTCCTTTATTATGTATAGAATTTCCTCTTGCCAAAATGCAGTTTCCCCTACAGGGTCACAACTCCTAATAACACAAAATTACTACAATTACTACGTATTGTAATTAGGTTTTTATTCCTCCTTATTACAAAACTTTCAATAAAGATGTAAAATAGCTTCATTTCTATAGGAAATTCCACTAGAAATAGTGAATAGAAATGAAGGTTGACTTTCGTCTCATTTCTTTTATTAGTTTAAGGATCTTCTATATTCCATTTTAGTGCGCATTTGTAATATTGAAATTATAACTGATAAGTCAACATTAGTGTCTAGGAGATGAATACTTGTGCCATTATCATTCCATGTAGACAACAATATTTCAGCCTTCCTTTTTGAATAATTTGTTAATCGTTTATTCTGTTACTGCTGATATTGTAACTGTGATATTTTACAACCGCTTACAATGCAAGAATTAAGAGGTTTTCAATTTGTAATTGTTTTAACAGAAGGAAAAGAGTCTGCTGGGATTTTTCAAAAGCCATCTAAGATACTTCAATTTCACAGAGTGCTAATGGCACTTAGGAGTTTTCAGATATTTGGAAGAGGATAGTCCCCATTTTTCTAAATGTTGTCTAACTTGACTGTTCATCTTTTGCTCCTGAGTTATAAGGCATGAAGGGCTGGAACATGGCTGTACGATGTATTTTTCTTAATTTGGCTAGCTTGGTTTCACCCTGAGCTTCTTGGTTTGTAATTGTACTGGCCACTGGCAGCCCCTGATGGCTGTGAGCACTTTTACCCACTGGCTCTCCAGAAAGCAGGCTGCAATTTTTGGAGCTGCTCTTTCCCTTCTGATATTTTATTTCTCCAGGATATATTTTATGTGTATCGCACCATACATTTCCCAGCACAATGATTAGTTACACCTCTGCATATGCCAGGAGATGGAAACATGGCTCTGCTTCCTTCCATCACTTCTGGCCCTTCACGTAATACAGAAAGAAATGAGCTGTTTCTTCTGCAAGCAGTGGAACAAATCAGCAGCAATAGTCTCTCATGCCTCATCTGTTCTCTTATGCTGAAGGAGAAGATGGGACCTGGATCAGTTTTTCATTTGCACACCTATTGTTGGAATAGACAATTTTTTATGTAGAAAGCAGAGTTTCAGCATGCAAATGTGCTCCTGTCCTGGATTGGGCAGGTCCTGTGACAACCACGGGCAGGAAATCCAGGCAGAAAACCTTGTTTGCTGTAGATTCCCACAGGACTGGCATCTCCAGGGCAGAACTGATAGAAGAGATTTCAGTTTTGGCATCTCCAGGGCAGAACTGATAGAACAGATTTCAATTAAATCCTTCATCATTGCCATAATGCAGGATGCAGACAAGTATTGAAAGGAGTTCTATCCAGCCAGGAATGATTGGAGTTCACCAAATCCCAGTGAGTCAGCGCTCACTGGAATCTTCCTAGAGGCCCAGGATATCTCCCTGAAAGTAAATGAAACAGTTTGGCTGCTCATGACTGACAGTCTCTTTTTGCCCTCACTTCTTTAGAATAGTTACTTCCACAAGGAATTTTAAAATCCTGAAGAGATTTGTATCTACTGGTAAATAAGAAATGTGTCAAGGATAGTTTTGGATCTTTTCCAAATTGAAGCCACACGTTAGTAAGATCCATGAGAAAATTAAGACCCTGCTGGACAAAAAGGAAGATTCAAAAGAAGAAAAAAAAAATTCTGTCCCTGAATGTCTGTATCACTGTTCTGCCAAGGACAGTAACACAGCTGGGTATGTATGGATCAGAAAGGCAAAAATACAAATCTGAATTTATGCGAGAACTTTTAAAAACTGTTTTATGCGTATTTTCCCCAATTTTTCCATAATATAGAAGTGCCTGGAAATGTGAATTAAGTGGGAGCTCATGAGAGCCAAAGCATGGGTGAGATGGAAGATGTGAAGTTGTAGAATTGTCAAGTTATTCAGGCTGGAAGAACCTGCTTGCACCAGAACACCTCTAAGGATGGGGATTGCACAATTTCAGGAGGTCATCTGTTCCAAGACTCAACGTCCTGGCAGTGGAAACCTCTCTGGTTGAAAATCATGTTTGTTTTCCCTTTTCTTCCCAGTGTGTGCCTGGCTCTGTCCCCCAGTAATTTCCCTGTCCTTGGTGGCAGGGCATGGAAGAGGAGACACATTTCCAGTAGAAATCCTCCTGCTCTGGACTGGCTCCCAGCGCTCCTGGGCTCACCCAGCCCTCGCTGGTGTGGTGAGGGAGCAGCATCCAGCTGTGCCCCCCCCCCTCCAGCTGTGCCTCCCATCCCTCAGCATTGTCCAGCTGTGCCTACCCAGGCCCTGTGGAGGGCAATGGGAAGAGATGGGATTTAAAATTTAAGGGGAAGTTCAAAGGCAGCTAAATATTTTTTACTCTCTAAATCAGCACTTTGATCTCTGAAACTTTTAGATTTTACTTTAGCTCCAAGTAAGCATTAAGATGCTCGAGTGTATCTACTAGTGAATTTTTCTGACCATACATTGAAGGGATAGCTCACTATTAGCTGCATGGGTAGCTCACATGTATGGTAAAATATTTTAAGTTTCTCCATGCTTTTGTTCAGAATGATGTGCAGATGAACATCTCTATTTCCCAAATGTGTAGCATGCCCATAAAAGTGAATTTTGCCTTGACTTCAATGAGTACATTTTAAACTGAAGTCAATTTTGGCTTAGATTTCCTAAATGTTAGAGCTGGTTCATCTTCAGTAAGCCTGCTTATCAGCTCCTAAATAAATCTTTCACACTGCAGTTAAGTGATAGAATTAAAAGAAGAAAAATATGAAAATGCAAAATTCGATATTAATTTGTTTTATTTTATCATACTCAAGGGCAAATGAAGTTGATGGCCCATTTTTTAATTGATATATTGATTACAGTTTTGGAAGAAGTGGTGGTGGAATTCAGCAAAAATGATTGAGGTGGTACAAATGCTTATAAATCTGTCCCACATTGTTCGTGTTCTTTAATTGTAATTGTCTGATAAAACTTCCATCAGTTTCTGTAATTAACCTAATGGTCTAAATGAATTTCCAGATCACTGATTATTCATTTCAATATAGAAAATGCCATTACACTGAGTTTAATTAATACTAAGTAAGTTCACAGTCCATTGTACTATAAGAATGGAATTTTATTGTTTTAACTGTTTAAATTATGAATATGATTTCCTCTCATCTTGTTTGTCCCATTTATGAACTTGAGTGTTCATTTTCTATTCATAATAAAATAGCATAAATCCCCTATAATGAAAATATTTAAAACCCAGTGTTCTTCAAGCTCACATCCTCAAAATATCAGTGTAGATGGGGGTCTTTTTTATTTATTGTTTCAACTATTTTTAAACAGAATTCAGTGAGTGCCAAGCTCATAATCCCATGATATGCCCTAGAACATCTTATTTATCTTGATATTCCTTTCACAGAAGTACATATGACAGATAAGCACTCACCAGAGAATCCTTTTGCTTTGCATCAGACAGATATTAAAACAATAAACTATCTTGCCCTGGGATTTTAGCTTATGAGCCACCAGGAAACAACAAGGCAAAGATGAGATGTTTTTGAAAGGTGGGAAGGCAGTTCTTTTGGAAAATTCCCTGGAAACCTTTGGTCCTGTAATATTTTTGACAGGAACTATTTTAAATGCTAAAGTTTTGGGGTTTTTTTTAAAGCAAGGAAAACACATTTCGTTCTGTCAGAGCAGATATTAGAAGTGTCCCCAAATTAACCCAATATTCCTACTATTCTGTGCATTGTGGGATAGGAGAGAAGGAAAATCTATGGAACAAGCATAAAGTATTAATTACATGATGTGGGATTTTTTTTCTATATTGAAACACTTATATATAGCAGACATATGTCCTAGTTTTAAAAAGATTGTTTTTTCCTGTGGGTGTTTTGTATTAATTCATAGATTGAGGATGGTTCAGGGTCTTGCTTATACAATAAACAGGGAAAATCATAAATATACATTTTATGTTTAGAAAGAGCACATCCAGCCGTAGGATTTAGTGTGTTTGAGGACTCATTCCTACAGAAATGAAAATTAAGTCAAGCTTGTCTATGTGGTATGTCCTTGCTTTTAGAAATAGGTTACTTGGCTTAGGAATATTAGTAAACCACCTAAAAAATTCTGTATGGAACTATTTTCATCTTGCTTGTTTCAGTGAAGACATTCCAGGTTTGATTTTCCTGTGGTGTTACTAATGGATCAAAGGAAGACCTTTGACATTTCTATTATGTTCTGGGCTATTTTCAGTACCAAGAAAATGACACAGGGAAAACAGAAATTTCCAAAACGTGATTCAAAGTGCGCTTCTGAGCCAAATCATTAGTGGAAGTATTTGGTTTGGAAACCTTGATTCTGTTGATTTTGTGATGTTTAATCTGTTGCACACCTGCAATTACCTGAAAATTATACTGTAATGATGGCAGTTTGCTGCCACTCCAAGCAGCTCAAGGGTAGATGCTGCTGGCACTGGGTGTATCCTTCTCTGGGTTTTATGTGTCAGTCACGACTGACCTCATTAAATCTGAACAGACAGATATTGCAATGACATCAGTGATTCATTTGCTCTGATTTTATTGTTGTAGTTTTTCTTCATTTAACTGTTTGGCAGGCTTGCTGTTTTGAATTAGAATATGGGTCAGGAGCTGTTTAAAAAATGAGTATTCATGTGGTATAATTTGCCAGCGCTTCAGTATTTCTGAATTGAATGTAGAAAGGTTCTGCAAACTAAATTTTTAATTGGTCTGTTTTCTCTTGAGCTAAATTGGGATGGGAAGTCAGTTCATCACCAGTGAAATATATATCAGTGCATTGTATCTACACCTTGGTGGTTTTGTCTGCTTATTGCTTCAGAGGAAACAGGTAGAGCACCCTGCAAAGGAGGCTGTGATTGGGCCATTAATTAACCAAATTAACCATTGCAGGGCTGCAGTTCCTGACTGAGGGCACAAAAATCCTGCCAAAGGGAAATGTGCAAATATCTGAGAGGAGCAATATGATTTCCAGGCTATAAAAACCTTATTATTGAACATTGAGGGGTCAAACTATCTTTTGATTTGCTTCCTGAATTAATTGCCTTTATTTATGAAGAGAATCACCCAGTAGTAACCAGGAAAAATGTGCCAATTGCCCTTCCCTTTTGTGTGTTGAATGCAGTGGGTTTAAGTGAAAGCTTAAATAAAGAAGATACCAACAGTAAGTAGGAAGGGAGTGGCTTTCCATAATTCCCTCCCTGGTGTACAGAAGTGTAGCGAAATGTTGGTGTCATCCCATGTTGAAAAGTCTTGAGAAGGTTTTTATGCTCTGTTCTGTCCCACTGTGTTGGGCTTTGCTATGACACAGGACAACACCACTGACTTTCAAGTAAGATAAAGATATTACAAAATTTAAAAAAAATTAGTAAAACTGTATAGCATTACATATGCATAGCATTACATTCTTAAGTATTATCCTGTTTTTAACTGTAAAGTGAACCTCTTTGGGGTTTTTTTTGTGGCTTTTTGGTTGGTTGGCTTTGGTGTTTGTTTTGGAGTGATTTTTTTTTGGATTTTTTTATAATTTTCAAAATTTTTTTGGCAGTGTTGCCTGAAATTCTTCCTACAGCATTTTTGGTGTTCTGTATCAGTATACATTGTCTTTCTGCAACAATTTTCAGGATAACTCTCATTTTACCTCCTGTCTATTCATATTTTAAATGATTACTTGTTTATAAGTCATCACTAAAATACATTGTGTGTGTCCAAAACCTGTAAACGTGGCTTTCGATTCACTCCCAAAAAATGAATTTTTCAGGGCCTTGCTGTTTACCCTTGTTCTTGTGTTGGTCTGTTTTGTGCTGGAGCAGTGTCTCTGAACTAGCAGGCTTGGGAATTTTGGAAAGAGAGACACGTCCTGAATTGCATCACTGACTTTTTTCCCACTTATACACAACCCTACATGTGGGTAGTGGGCGATAGCTGGAAAGATAGCAAATTGTGGAACATATCTCTGTCTTTTAGTTCAAATAAGAAAAACTGTGTGTGCCCAAGGACAGTTGGGAGCTCAGGTGCCTTCCCTTGGTGCTCTGCTGTTGGTGGACACACTGCACTTGGCCTCTGGCAGCACTGGTGTCCATCCTGTGATTTAGGGCAAGAGGACTGCTTGGACTTCCTCTTCTCAGAATGCAGCTAAATAGTGAGAATTACACATAGTAATTACCTTTACTGTGTACATTTGGTTTACATAGTGAGAATTACATTCAGTATTTATTATCTTGCATTGTGTTCTGTGATGCAATTGTACATCAGAGCCCTTTGAGCACAGTCCTGGGTGCCGCCTTCCCTGGCTCTGCATCCTCTCTGCTGGTGTCACTCATTTTTAGTACCAGACCCACAGTGTTGGCTGTGGTACATCTCAAATCATCCTGTCTGTCAGACAGCAAACTCTTAATTTTGTGCTTTTCAGCTTAGTCTGTAAGATTTGATTTCAAATAAAGGCACACCTTAGTGTCACTCTATTTTGTGATGGTTGTTATTGAATTGTGGCTCTTGGAACTGTGCTGTGTACAGCAAAATTCAACCTGAATTTCACAGATAAGAAGTGCTTTTTAGGAATTAACATTTTTAGTATCAGGATGACTTTGCAGGTGCAATTCTTTGTTTTGACAATTTTTCCTGTATGGTTAGGATTAGGTTAACAGCTGGGTTTTTCCTCTGTTACTTTCTGCCTAAATTGTTCCCAATGCATTCTGACAGTGTTCTTTTTACAGTTTAATAATTCTTTTGAGCTTTAGGAATCCTTGTGTCATCTAAACAGTATTTCTTGTCACTATATAATTGACTTTCATAAACATTCAAATTACTAAATTTCATCATCTCTTTATGGCAGTGCTACTCTTCATCCAGCTTTCCACAACCATGGCCTTTTTCCTTTGTCTTGGAAGTGGTGCTTTGTTAGTCACAGGGGATTTCTTCCATTTCCTTGAAACTTAGAGCTGTCCAATAACTGGGAACACCAGACAAGATATTGATCACTTTGATCATCTATATTTGAAGATTGTTCTTTAATTTAAGATCAAACATTTCTTCTCTGATCTCTACTGTTTCTTTCCCTTTATGGCCCGGGTGCTTTTTTACTTCCTGATCTTTTCCATCTGTTTTAGTTGTTTCCTTTGTGAAAAGCCAACTGCTCTTTGTACCTCAACTCTTTGTAATTTCAGCTATGCAGTACTCATTTTGATTTTAAGTACATCATAAGTAATTTCACCACCAGTTATAGCTTTTTTTTAAACTCAGAGGTGTAGGTTGGTGTCATTACATAGCTTTACAAAAAGAGTTCTCAGTCATCTTACCTGGTTTTTTGTATCTCTTCATGTCCTCAATTTTCTTCTGCTTGTTCTTAGAAACCCCTTGATGTCTTAGGGTGATGTCAGGTGGCTGCATATGCAATCCAGTTAAAGAAGGGTGAGGTGTAGGGGAATTTCTGATAACCACAAAACCACCAAATGGCCAATTCTGAGTGGCTGAGGTTGGAGGGAACCCTGGAGAACAAATTCTCCACCCCTGCTCCAGCAGCAAAGCCTGGGGAGGCTCTCCAGGACCAGGCTCCAACAGCTTGGGAACATCTCCAAGGATGGAGATCCTGCCGCCCCTCTGGGCAGCTATGCCAATCACCAGCCACCCTCAGGTGGAAAAAGCTCAGGCAGGAAGATGAGAGAGTTTCCAGGCTTGGGCATCAAGGTTTGGCACAGAGGGTTATAAATTAATGGCATGTCCTGGTAGCCATTTCCAGAGAAACCAACAGTGCATTGTTTATTGGTACATGAGAAGAGGTGAAACAAAAAGAACACCACCTCCACCTAGACTTAAAATAATTACAAGGAAGTCAATGTATCAAAGTTATTGAAATAATAGATGAATTAGATCTGAAAACAATAAGATGAGCAGATGAAATTTTGTTCAAACAGTTAAGCATCTTCCTATAATTTAACATAGGAATAAATAGGTTGCTTTTTACTGAAATATTTAGTTTATGGTTTTGTTTGTGTGCATTTGATTGTAGTTTGGTATGGAAAATTCTAAAAATCTGATTCTTCCCATGTCTGAGGCTGAAATATTTGAAAACAGTGTTTTAAAGCAGTTGTCTGCCCCCTTTCTAGAAATATTTACATGTACCTCAGAGTAAAAAGTTTCACCACATTTATGTGAAATTTGGTGCTAATTTGGATTTGACAGGAAACTTAATGCAGTAGTGTTGTGTAAAGGGATTCAATTACAGTGTGCAGTGTTTTGTAAGTAACTGTCTTGCATAAAAAAGTTAATTAATCAGAGCTGTGTCAATTTCCTTGTGCCATGTCAATTTGCAGCAAGGTAATTAATCACTAATCGCCCAGCGTGCAGCAAACTAAGGGACAATCCATGAGTCATTTGTTGTTATTTTTTTCCAAATAAATGGCACACAGAGCCATGAAGAAACACATCTTGCCTTTCATAATATTTTTATCGACAGTTTTGCATGTTGTAATAGACTGCAGCAACAAGCAGCTGTAGTTCAATGGAATATGAATATTAAAGAAACAAATGAGAGCAGATTTATAGGCCATTGCTTTTCTGTTATGTCAGTTTTGAGATTACACTGAGCAAATGAACAGTGAAAAATTACTCTTCCATGTGGAGAATGGTGATTAGACTTGTACATTAATTAGAGATTTTTGTTTTCCTTTTTAATGCATTTCAAATGAGAATGTCCTATAAGTAGGGGTTTCTCCAAAATACAGATTTATTCATTCCTAAACAACAGTGCATAATACTGGCATGCATTTTTTTTTGCAATGGTAAGGAAATAATTGGTCTATAATTTCAAGTATGGTTCAAAAAATAAATAGCTTGTGAAAGAAACAAATAGAAGTGACCAGTTGTGACTGTGTTTGATGTGTATGGGAAATTTGCTTTGAATGCAGTTAATTCACAACTAGATCCTAGGAAAAATCATCTCAAAACAGTGACAGGAGAAGAAATGTATTTTCAGCCTGTAATTTTAAACACTGTGAACTTTCTAAAGAATTTTTTTTTACCGTGAATTTGAAGTGTGTGTATGTACGTATATTTATATATAATTTAAATGCCTTTTCATGTTAAAATCTGTATTAACAGAGCTTACATTTTGCTTGCAGTGTGCTTTGGTCTGTGTATTTAAATGCACAAATCCTCTTTAGCCCAGTGTTTGTAATTCATTCAAAGAATGCCACTTAATAATACTTATTACTATTACAGAGAAGGGAGAACACAGCACACATTGGGATAAACTGCTGATTCCATTCCTGAAATCTCAGATAATATCATATAGATTATTCTGCTTAGCCTTTCTCAGCATGCTACCCATTATATCTCTTTGTTTTTAATTTATTGTGTTTCCTCAACGGGGATCCTCCTGAACTATGGCAATGATGTAAATGTGTCTCCCTGTCTCTCCAGCAGTTAAACTATGCCGCAGTAAATTAGCGACAAACCGATTCCGACACGACGGAGCATTAAAATTCTTCCCCATAAAACATTTGCAAACTCTTGGTGGCAGATGACCCGCTACTCTGTGCAGAGGAGGAGAGATTAGGAGTGATGAGAGGTAGATCTGCTCATCCATTTTGATGGCACACCTTTCTTGGGGCATATGGCACCCTCATACAAATTCAAACCGCAGCACAAATGTGAAGAATAATTGCCCATTAAAGTGGCTGTATATTTTTATGGCTTTGATACAAAATCTGCCCCCTGTTGTCTTTTGCATCTGCTGCTCTTTCATCTATCCCAAAGCTTTAAAACTTTAATACGCAGTGTATAACCCTTAAGTATTTTTTGCCAGGTTATATTCCTCTTCTTGGGAACTCAAGCTTTTCATTGTTCCTTCAGTCTTTGTTTTCCCAGGCCTTGTTGAGATATGGTGCCTACAAAGTGCACCTCCCTGTCGTGTTCATCTAATAAAAGATTAGTAAAACAAATGCTTATATTTTATCTTTGGGGAAAAATTAAGATTTGATTAAATTTTGTCTGTGAACTCAAAGATTTTTTTCTTCCTTATGCTCATATTTGCTTTTCCTATAAAATCATTAGTTATCTAAATTTTGCTGACACACTACTATGAATACTGTTAATTCCAAAGGCCTTTTTATTTGCTTAAATGTTGCAGTTTGCTGGCCATGTTTCATGTTTAAGATCTAAAATGAAGTTCACTGAAGTGAGAATGATTCCACTTTTACAACGTGTAACAAGAGAAAACTTTGTAGACAATATTAATTGTAATAATACATTTTAAATAGTATCCCCCAAAGTATAAAAATAGAACAAACAAGTTTAAAGAAGAAATCTTACCAGCATAATGTTCTTAAAAAAATTTCATTTAGGCTGTAGTAGATGATTTCTATGATATTGGATAATTATATTAAGCAAAGCCATGGATTTCCACAGCATAATATTTATATTCTAATTTTTTTAACTTGAAAAATTGAAATTGCTGAGTGACTGTAGGAACTGAGTTTTGTGGTTGTAGCCTCATTCATATTTGAATAGCAGAATGAATATCTATAGAATGGATGGGGCCATTAGATGAAAATGTAAATTGTTTTCTATGGCTTGATGTTTGATTATGTATTGTCCTTAGAAAAGCCTTTCTTTTTATAACCCCATGTTATCACCTCCTATCATCAACATGCATTTGGAGAAATCTGCCTTTTCTCAGTCTCAGATCAGAAGAATTCCAGTCATCAAATTACTTTGATGAATTTAAGCTACTTTTGCTTAGAAGTGGGCTCAGATGCTTCCCTGCTGAGAGTCAAACACATTTTCAACCCCCTTATAATGGCATTTTCACTGACTGGGTTTCAGCAGCTTGGCACTGAGGCACTAAGGAAGGTTGACCTACAAACTGTAAGTCATTAAAACCTCTACCCCTCCTGGCTACTATCTTCATTACTTTTGGGACTGGTTAATAGCATTTAATGCTTCCTGATGGGACAACCCTTTTCATAAAGTTCTTTTTATGAAGTCCATTCTTCAGTTGTGTTCTAATGCTGCCACTTCTGCTGGTTATTTTGGGGTGAGGATATTAAAAAGTTGGTAGCAAAATAAATTCTGTGGTTATTACATATTCCTACTACCCATCTAATTTCTCAGCTGGGCTGAAGGAGCATTATGGGGTTTTTTTCTGAACTCAAATCTGGGCCAACAAAACCTGTTGATGATTTTACCTCCAATCTCAATGTCTAATATTACTACCTGACAACAGAAAATGTGTTTTCAGATATTCTGCTTTTCAGATGGACCCAGATCAGTTTTTGGGATGAATATTGTTATGAATAAACTCAACTGTTAGACCTCACCTGATTGTAAGGCCTTGCAATGCCACTCTTGGTCCCATGTTTAGTTTCCATCATGTCTGATCCTCTTCCTGACAGAGCTACACCTCACTGCTCTGCCTGCCACTAATTGCTTCTGTAGTTTTTTAGTGCTTTGCTTTACTTTAGACATTTCATGCTCTGGGACTTTATTAAGAGAGGCAAGCATAGCGAAACAATTGCACTACTTCAGGCTTCTCATTCAAACTCATCTTTTCTAGTGCAGATCCTTTGAAAATGATAAAAAAAAGATCACTCTCTTGTCTTAGCATCTCCCATGACTCCTGAGCCTCCCTTACAGGTTTTGGATTTGGTAAACTCTTATGGACTAAGTGACTCTCCCTGCTATCTCTATTTTCTTCCTTTTTCTGTTTTTTTTTTTTTTTTAAGAGAAAGCCTTCTTTCTCATAAAAAATATAATAATAATAATAAAAAACAGGGAGTTTTGAACCATTTGTTGGTGAGGCACTCTGCTTTTCCAGTGGCATTTATTTGTGGAAAGCATTCACTGTCAAAGATTTGAGGTCAATGACCCTCCTTGTAATTCTTTCCAAGGTATGACTGCCATGAAGAATAAAGAAAATTTAGTATAAATGCTCAATTGTTGCAAAATATGTATCTTAATATGTCTGTGTGAAAGCTGGGTTGAATGGCACAATTCAAAGGAAAAATTTGTGAGCACAAACCACGCTGGGGGTTCATTCTGTCACAGAGTCATTTCCTCGGTGTCTCCCAACAATTCCAGCTGGTTTTAATTATTGCTTAGGACCCTAAAAGAACAACTGTTGTAAATATTGCCAAACGTAGATGTTCATTACAAAGAATTAATTACTGCAACAGAATTCTGGGCAGGACTTCTAGCCCAAGTCTTGCAAGCCCACAATGGTGTTACATATCCTACATTGCTGGAGCTAGGTTTTTGAGTTAGCTTGATTTTCTCTATCACTTCTGTTCTTCTTGTGAAAGTGTGCTTTCTATCAATATTTAGAAAACTACAGATGTAAGTGAAGGTTGTCTGACTGTTTTTTATTTTTTCCTAATTGCCATTTAGGTCAGTGAAAAGTCTCTTGATTTTGACAGTTTAGGAGTGTCCCTGAAGGCTGCACTTTATCATTTATCATGTCCACCATTTCAGATATCAATTTTTCCTGGACGTTCTCTCAAATCCATTTCCACCTATTTACTTAAGCAAACTCTTCTGAGCATTGCTGTGTTGGGTTTTTTCCTTTTTATTTAGTTAGTTGCATTTTTTATTTTAAGACTCAAATTAACAATCAGTTTATTGGAGAAACCTACTTCTAGCAATGCCTATTAGTTGGAAAGCAGTGAATTTTCTCAGGCAGGCAGACTGCAGCTGAACATGGCTCTTACACAAAGATAACTTCCCTGGATTAGATCAGTTCTCCATCCAGTCCAACACCTGTAACTGGAAAGGAGCAAAAGCTTGATGAAGAAAAAAAGAAAACTTGTTAGACTGGAAGGAGTGTAGTTGGTAGTGTAGTCTGTATTTCTTTGAACATTATGTAAGACTGCATTTCGCATTTTCCTCTGCATATTGTGTTAGTTTTTTATTGTATTAGCATTTTCCTCTGTATATTTATTAGTTTTTATAGAAGGCTGTATAGTTGGAAAGGAAAAGGACAGAAGTTACATGGTTCTAGCAGCAGGTCATAACTCTGTCACTGCTTTATTTACACTGGTCAATACTCAACCTTGTTGAATATGCAAAAATACTTACAGCATCCAAATTTCACAGATGTTGTGAAATTCCTTAAAAGATATGTTTTCTAGTACAATTCCTTTAATCCTTCTTAAATGCAGTTGCTTGCAAAGTTATCAACAGAATATCAAGTTCTTCACCTTCATCTTTAGGATTTATAAATTCCTTTTATATTCCTTATAACATATGCTATTTGCACTTTCTAAGACATATCTAATCTATTTGCATTGCCATAAAGTTGGTTTATGTTCTATCACAGGCATGTAAATTTTTGCAGAATTACTGTGTAACCTTTTTGTCAGAGAGAAGGACCTAGCAAAGGCCCAAAGCCACAGCAGTAAGGCATTAATAAAGAAATCACCATAATTACAGTATTTACCTTCACATGTTCAGCCAGCTAGGCCTAAAAGTTGTGAATTTTTTCATTTTCTTTTTTTTCAAATTCAAGGTTTCTTTTAAAATTTGATGCTAAATGAGGATTGAAATAAATTCATATTTAAGATTTGAAAATTTTTATACAGGAGTATTTCCATTTGCTTGCTTTTTACTAGGGCTTTGCTAAGCCATATTTGTTTAATTTCTTGATTTACATACTGAATAAAAAAAAAAATACAGTGAAGTAGATTTGATGTAACCTGATGCCAACAGAGCTGTTCTAACATTGACATGCAATATATGCACAAAGGAGAAAAGAAGTAATGAAGCACTGCTTAAAAAACTGCCAGAGAAAGCAAAGTGTGAAGTTTTGTTTTTTGTTTCGGAGTTTTATTATTATTTTTTCAATTACAAAGTTATCAAGAGGGAAGATTTACAAAAGAAAAGCCTCTAATGTGGTATTACTGTTCAATTTCTGATTAAAATATTTTAAGTCTCACATGGAATGGTAATTAATGTTCACAGATTCAATGAAAATATAAAAATGTCTGAGTTAATTTCTTTGTAATAAGGTTAAATTATTTCTATTTGGTCTGAATATTATGTGGTATCAGAGGTGTTCCTAAGATATACAACTCTTTCCTTTGAAGGACTGAAAGGTACTGTTATGTACATGGTGCAGACCCAAAAAAATGAGAAAATATATGAAAACCTCTTTGATTTATTACACAGTTAAGAGCTGGTTAATAATCCAGCTCTTGAACAAAAGCAAAGCTCTGTTCACTTGGCAAAATCACTGGATAATTTAGATGACTTGAGGTCACCTGGGTCTCTAATGTCTCACCCCTACTCAAAACAGGGCTGACTGCAGGAGACAGATCCAATAATGTGATGCAAATATCTCTGACAATATAAATTTGAGCCTGAACTTGGACCTCGGGAGTCTCCTGGTAGTAGTGTTGGCTGAACCAGTCAACACTCTTTTCATTAGTGTCCTCTGAGAAACGCAGAGCCATCAATGGCACCGCCATCCAAATTCCAGTTTGCTGCCTCCTGAACCAGTCAACACTCATTTCATCAGTGTCCTCTGAGAAACGCAGAGCCATCAATGGCATCGCCATCCAAATTCCCAGTTTGCTGAACCAGTCAACACTCTTTTCATCAGTGTCCTCTGAGAAACACAGAGCCATCAATGGCATTGCCATCCAAATTCCCAGTTTGCTGCCTGCTCTTTGCAGGCAGAGATGTGTGTGAAAGGACGAGCTAAAACACTTTGGTGACTCCCTCATCCAGCTATGGGCAAGCTTTTACACCATCACAATTCCAAATTGCTGCAGAATGTGGCACTGCCATCCAAATTCCCACTTTGCTGCCGCTCTTTGCAGGCAGAGATTGTGTGAAAAGACGAGCTAAAACTCCTTGGCGACTCCCTCGTCCAGCAACAGGCAAGCTTTTACACCACTCCGGAATTGCTCCAGAATATGGGCTCTGCTCACTAATCCCTGTTTGTTGTTTTTTTTTCCCCCTGCAGTGCCAGGATTTCCCTACCCTGCTGCCACCGCAGCCGCCGCGTACAGAGGTGCCCACCTACGAGGCCGGGGTCGCACGGTGTACAACACGTTCCGAGCAGCAGCTCCCCCTCCTCCCATCCCAGCCTACGGCGGGTAAGGAGCTCTGAAATTCCCTCACCTCTGGCTCAGCATGGATCCCGGGAGCCTGGGCACCGTTCCCAGCCCTGCTGCATGCGGGTCGTGCCTGCCCGGCACCGGCGCCTCGCACAGCGGCTTGAAAAATGACTGTAATTTGTACTGCCATGCTTGGTGGCCTTAAGCATTTCAGATGTCACATATTGTTATGTAAATGCTCCCACAAACGGAAGGCTCTGGAACGGGGAGATTGTTTCGGCTAAAGGTATATTTTTGATGATTGCAAACATCTGGTTATTAAGGAGGTTGGATCGAGTTATCTTCTTTTTTTCTTCAAATCGCCTGCTGGAAGTTGTCTCTGCACCTGAAGGCTTAGTGCTGGATTTTTTTTTAATGTATATTTTTTTATTGCAGTTTGCTTAGTTTTTCTAGTTGCCATCTTTGCCATGATAGAAATCTGGGGTGCTCCTCTCAGGACCATGGGTTTTGTGTACTTTTGCTTAAATAATGCCATAAGATTTTGCCATCAGTGTCCTGCATTTACTAAAAGCAAGTAGTAAACTAAGGAACAAAGAAGAGGAATTCATAGTATTAATTTTTAGTAACTCTATAATCTTCTTTATTTCAGAAGATTGTTTGGGTTTTATGTATATTTTTGGGGGAAAGGAAGAATAAACATTTTTTCCTGTGGTTCTGCTAAGGCTGACACAGAAAGTCTTTGTATGCTGCATGTAACACAAAAACCCTAATAACATTAGCAAAAGATTTTCAGCTGTCAAGAAATTAGGAAATCTGTAAAATCAGGAAACTTAGCAGATCCTAGGCCAGAGTAGTACTTTGTCATAAAAACTGGATTTGCCATTACCTCTTTGTAGAGCTGTTGGATCTTCCTGGGATGAGGTCAGGTAGGGTTGGGACAGGCAGTGAGAGAAGGTGATACCTGTCTGTCTGTCTCTCTCTCTCTCTCTCTCTCTCTCTTTCACTCTCTCCCTGCCCTCCCTGAAATCCTGTTCAGCAGCTCCTTGGCTCCCACTGGGGATGTCCCCTTGTGCAGGAGCTCCCTGTCCCCCTGCTCCATTCCAGTATGTGATGGGTGCCCTGCATCAGTTCCCACAGTTTCTCAGTAAACCTTGCTTCCATTTAAGCCAAAGGGAGCATATTTTTTCTAGACAAGTTTGCTAATCTCATCAGTCAGCCTTTGGCCTGAGTTTTCAGGGATTTATTTATACAGGCAGTTTGACCGTGCTGTCACATTGGGCAGTTATTATCTCAAAGAAATGAGACATTCTAAAAACTAATGTAAAAAACATGCCCCAGAATCAGGTTATTTTACAAAAGTGTATTCTGTTGGTTTGTTTGAGTGTTCTGTGTAGTTTATTACGAAAACCAGTATTACCACTAGTGGAGGAAGACACTTTTCTGAAGTTTGCCTGAATTACCTTTGGGCAAGGATGGTGTCCCACTAAAGTTATCCTTCTGCTGCCATACTCTCAGTTAGTCAGTCCAGGCATTTGCACATGGCAAAGATGGAAACAAGTTCAGAATGCCTTGCATTCAGGTTTCATTTAGAATTCCTCAGCTACCAAATGGATACTGCACCTAAAGAAAGTGGACTCTCCATCTCTTCTTTGTTTAAAAACAAATTCTGAGATTTGAACCTAGAGTGCAGTATGCAGTGAGATAACAAGCTGGGCCACTCAGTTTCATGATGACATCACACTTTAGTTAAATACAAAGTCATAAAGGTATATACAAAAATAATTACCAGCTGTGTGTGATAGTTTTTGAATTGGACAGTACTTTTTGGTTTGTATTTGCAAAATGAGTAAGTACTTTCTGCCAAGAAAGCAACTTAAATTTGCCTTAATTTAAGAGGCCACATGTGGGTGCTCTACATGTATATGTGTGTGGTGGTATGCACATTATTATAATTAGTTCAGTGACTCAGCAGCATGAATTCCATTTCCAGGAGTAGCACATGTACATTCTCATGTAATTGTACTGCTTGTTGCCAGCACCTTTAGCAGTAAGTTAGATGTGTAAGCACAGAGAGCTCCTGTTGTAGGGCAGTGCAGAGGTTCTGCAGGCAGGCGCAGCAGGGCTCCAGCTGAGCTGGTTTCCAGGAGCCCAGCTCAGCACTCCCACTGCTCTGCAGGGTGGTTGGGCAGGCTGGCAGGAGCTCAATCCCTTCATGCTCGTGCCAAATGTGGCTTCAGAGGGAGCCCTGTGTTGTCACAGGTCCCATCATCTTGCTCTGATGGCTTCCAGGTGTCTGTCAGGAACCCTTGCTAATCTAGGGCTCACCTTGCCACCAAACATAATTTGACACTGCAAAAGGTTTCAATTACTAAGCCCTGTCTTAAATCATGTAGGTCTTCATTCAGATATTCAAGTTTCTCCATCCACCTGTGCTTTCCAATAAAGCCCTGCTTTGTGTAATTCATGGGTCAGTACAGAAATCATAAAAATCTCTGTTGCCCTGATCCACAGCTGGGGTAATAAAGCTTTATTTTCCCATAATTTCTTTGGCCTGGCATATTGGATCTCATGTGGGTCTCTTCACTGATACAGGAGTCTAACGTGGAATTGCTGAGTGATTCTTTGTTCTCTGCTCACCTATTCTATCCCATAACCCATCAAAAAAGCAATAAGGAATTTCCATCAGAACAAAAAAAATCTTTAATCAATGAATATAAGTTATGGGAATGTGCTTGTTGGTCACAACATGAAAAGAAGTCAAGGAAAATTATTAAGATACTAACAAGATCATAGGGAATGAATCAGCTTAGAGAAGGAAGGAAATAACTTGGAATATTATTAATAAGAAAAATTGAGTAAGTTTTGAATTTTTCAATCAGTTTAGTAGCAATTTATTATTTTTCACTCAAGGAAGGTGCCCAGCCTTACAGCCAAGTAAACAGTTTTATACCTAAGTATTTTCAGTCATTAAAAAAATACACATTTTCTATAATGACAGATATAATTTTAATAATAATTTACATTAACATCCATCAGTGTTTAATTAGAAAATATTTCAAGAAAGAACCTATGTGTAGTTGCAAAATATAAAGCTGAACATTGCAATTACCTCCTTTAATTTTCTTTTATTTCATTAACCTTAGATCTTGATCTAGCTCTAGGTCTTGTGGCAGGATAAGTTATGGTGGTTCCTACTGAAAGGTGTCTTCTGCTGTGCCTTCCACTTACTGGGGAGCAGCAGACAGGCTTTGCTGGGTCCCAGGGAGATTTCTGGGTATAACCATATTTAAGGCCATTATTTTCTTATAAATCAAAGGTTAGCACATGTGCTTTAAAATGTGCCATTTAAAAATGGAATTACTGTTCATGATTTACACGAACTACCCCAGTAATCAATGGATCCTTCACTTTTGAGTGAGACATTTCACAATTCCTTGAGATAGCATCTTGTTTATTAGCTCACAGAAGGTGCTTCACTTTTAGCATCTGTGGCATCATCTCTAATGTCTTGAAATATGAGAATATGCAGCTTACTTATAACTGCATATAATTAATGTATGTATCATAAACCTCCCTGACACTGAAATGGGGAGTCAAGCTTGGTTTGGGTGAGAATACTGAACACTAAAATTTAGAGTTTGGAAATCTGCACGGCATGGGGAGCTTAACCTCAAACTGGTGCAGCAGGAGAGGGAAACAAGAGATCCTGAATTTGAAACAAGAGATCAAGAAAACCCAGAGTCATGGTATATCTGGTAGTAGAGCAGTAGTAGATAGCAGGAGTAGTGAAACTGATGAGGAGCCTTTCTGCTTCATCATCCTTTGCTTTAAATTCTCACAAGTTTAGTGTGTGATGACTTTGTCTTCACATTCCCTCTCTGCTCCTTTCAGCTCTGATGAAGCTAACAGAGAATTAGCTTTCAGTCTGTATCTCCTCCTCTGCTGTGTTTCCTGGGAAAGCAGGGGAGAGCAATATGCTGTTTTCTCTTTGAAAAGAGCAGTTAAAAAAAAAATCAAAAAAACAAACCCAACCCTAAATAGAATTGCGAATTTGTGGGGAATGTGGAGGAGAAATAACAGAGGCTATTCAGAAACTGTTCCTCTTGTTAAAATAAACCTTCTCAAGTGCTACTTGCTCACTGATTCAAAATGAAAATACAGCTTCATTTTTTTTATTCTGAATTCCAAATTTAAGAACATTAGTATGAGCTACTACATCTACTCAGGTTGTTACAGCTTTTTCCCACTCTATTTCCTTGGGCTCATGTAAACTTCCTTTACTTTGGACTCTATATATGTGCAATTGTTGGAACAAAAAATGGCTTTTGCCAGCATATATTGATTCATGTCTGCAGCTTTGTTCTCTGCAGCAATGCCCTCAGTCAATATCACAGAGCAGAAAATGTAACTTGTCCATGGCAGAAACTGTTGAAACTGGAAAGGCAAGAAACTGGAATTAGAGAACATTCTAAAAAGCTGAAACTGCCTCTTACAAGAGTTTCAGTTCAATGTTTAGAGCACTTAAAGCTATGTTATTAGAGTGTGGAAAAGTCTTGCTTTAGTTCTGCCTTTGGTTTAAGTAAGGCTGGTTTATTAAACCAAAGGTCTTTGGTTTAAACAAGGCTGTATCTGCATCTCTTCTCTCATTTGTCTCAGGAAGGCCCCAGATAAAGGGCTCACGTTAAGGGTGATTTCCAGACCAGGAGCTGCACAGTGTAGGGGACAGTGAGGGTGACCCTCCCAGCAACCAGAAAACAGAGAATTGTTGTTCCCCAGCTGCTTTCTTGTAGCTGTGCTGGAGAGGCAATGGTGAGCTGTGGGCGTTGCTGTGCCCAGGAAGGAAATCAGGGATGTGCTGCCCGTTTGTTGCCCGGAATCCACCCCCAGGCTGGGTGTGCTGCCCTGGGCAGGACGGGTGGGCTGAGGACCATGGATCCTCAGCTGCTGGGAGGTTTCTCAGCCAAGCTTTGTGCAATCAAGGGCTGTCTTTTCATGTCATTGATAGATTATTCAACTCAATCCTTTTGAAAGATGAGGACAGAAAAATGATAATGAAGACAGATGTAGTTCTCCCAGGGTATTGTAAAGGTGGAATCTAAACTAGTAAAGAGTTTGTGTTAATATAGTTACAAAAAGTGATTATGAGACATGGAGAGCTCCTTAAATAAAGGAGCTAAAGCCATGCCAGTCAGATGTATAATATCTGATGAGGAAAGAGTTCCCTATGTAAATAAAAATAATTTCAGAAAATGATTGCCACATATGTTGATATTTAAATGCACATTTTCCTATTAAATCAAGATTTCTCACTTCTCTGAGTTTTCCTTACCACAATAAAATAACAGAATATGACTGAACAAATCCCCCAAATTTGTTCTTTTTAACTCCTTCAGGAAGCACATTAGCACCATTCCTTGGGTGAATTAACTCAGATTTCAGTCATGTGGCTATTTAAAAATCCTGTATTGTTTTACAAGGAGCAATAGACTTACCTGCTTACCAGGATAAGTTTTTTCAATATAAAGTGTAAAAGGAGCTGTTGTAACATGGGTCCCTGTGTGATGCCTTCAGTTTCTTCCCATGCTCAAGATGTCCCCTTTGTTTTCTGCCTAGAGCCTCAGAAAGCTGAGAAAATTAAACCAAATTAACAACAACAACAACAAAAAACCCAAAACAAAACAAGAAACCAAAAAAAAACCCCAAAACCCTCTTGGAAATTTATATACTAAAGAAAAGAAAAGCAAAACTTAGTTTTTGGTGGTTTACACTTTGTACTTCTGATGAAGGGTGCTGTTAGAAAATACATTTGACTCTACTAGTAAGATTTAATCAGGACAAGGGCTCTGAATAGAGGAAATATTCTCTGAAAAATCTATGGAAATGTGAATAATTACTTTTCCTCAAACTTCAGGAGAAGCAGGAGGGTTTTTATTAAATATCACTGTCATAATGCAAGATCATAGAGAGGAAATAAGATAAAATCAGCTGATTTTTTTTTTTTTTAGTGAATGTCCTGCTTGGGACTGTAATACTCATTTGCCTGATTCTGTCACTTCATCTTAATATTGGCCATGTCTAATGATGGAGTTATGCATATATGTCTCATTTTAGTGATGGGTACATTTTTCAGCATAGTATTTATGAAGAGGTTTCATTTAGAAACCAAACTAAGTTTCTGTCTGTACATGACTGGAAGGAAGACTGGGGTGGATGAATGAACCTGTCCAAGATTACAACCAGCTGCACTTAGGAATGAAAAATTTATCAGCCCCTTTTCATCTTTGCTGTGTATCCACAGATCACCAAGAGGAGGAAGAAAAGAGTTTCCCTCTCTGACAGATGCTTTCTCAGAAGCATTATTTTCTGAATAGCAATGTTTAATAGCAATGGAGAGTGGGATGTTTGAATGTGCAGTGATGGGCTGGCCTCAGCTGGCTGCCAGACCCTCCCCTAGCTGTGCTCTCCTTCCCCCTCTCAACAGCACAGGGGACAAAGGATGTAAGGGGATAGAATACGAGAAAATAAAGACAGTGTAGAAAGTATTGTATCCCCTAAGGAGCTGCAGCTGGGCCAATTATCAAAGATCAGGAGCAGGCCTGACTTGAACAGGCCACAGGTGTAAGCAATGAGAAGAAGATGCTATAAAAGAGTGGGGGTGGCTGGGTGAGAAGGGAACTGGAGTCAGTGGCTGCTTTGGGAAGAGGAAAGAGTCAGTGCTCTGAGGAGCTGCCCACAAGAAACACCAAGAAGGTTTGGAACTATTGTGATAAGGAGACAGCAGCATGGAACCCCTGCAATAGGCTGACAACAAAAGGAGGATGGAAAAGCTCTCGGGTTGAGATAGAGACAGGGACATTTTGTGTCAATTGCTATCACAGGCAAAACAGACTTGACTTGAAAAATGAATTTATTTGCTATTGAAGTGCAATTAGATGGTTATAAACAGAGGCAGGACCTAAACCACCTTCCCCCAACTCGTCCCCCATCTCCAGCAGGAGTGGCACAGGGATGTGAGCACCCGAGGGCTGGGGCTGTGGGGTCACAGTGAACTCAGTAAACTCAAAATTCTTTGTGTGTCATCTCATCCAAGTCCCTCATGCTGTCCATGATTGTGTGCTCCTACCTCACAGTCCTGTGGAATGCTTTATTCCTTATGTGCAAACAGGTAAAGAAAAACATGGAGTGTTTTAAAATGATCAGAGTATGCAAACCAAATTGAAGGTGTGCTGCAGTGTAAGCAACAAACTCTCTGAAAGCTGCCAGTGTAGACCAGGTTTCGCATATTTTGCTCTGCAGACACAATAAATAGAAAAATATATGAGTAAAGGTCTGATCCTACTGAAACAAATGGCAGATGCTCTAATTTAAGTGGAGCTGAGTTTTCACCTGTTATTATTCCATAGCTAACTTTAATCATCAGTGTGGTTTTATCCATGTTGTTGTGTGCATGTATGCATATTTATGATTTTCTCAAGAGATTCAGACTTAGACCCATACCAGCCCAGTCCTGTGGGGTTTGGTCATTGACCTCAATAGGTCAGTTATATTTCTGACATCACAATTCTTGTTGGAATTGCAAAATGGCTTAGGCTAGCAACTTGGTAATAACTATTATTCCTAAATAATAGTACTCCTAAATTGAAAATATTGTTGCAAAAAGTCCCTATTGTTTTATTAGCTCACATATTTAGCCCTTGAAACAGCTTGGGTTGATTCTGATAGGGGAAATACACATTTCAGGTTGCAGAATTGCCAAATGGATGTAAAATTGCAGGAATGACATAATGGCTGTAATTGTTAGGCCACTGTTGTGCAGTTGGAGTTTTATTTCGTGTAATCATTTAAGCTCATACTGTGTCATTTATCCTGGAGGGTTTAGAATCTTCCACTGTTTACTCTGATGATTGATCTTAGCTGAAATGAGTCCATCTCTGGGTGAGCTGGTAACAGCAATATTACCACATTATTTTGAGAGAAGAAGTAGCCATGTATCCAACCAACCAAAACAGGGGAGCTCAGAACCACTGGCATGCTCGCCAAAGCTGTAAAATGCTCAAGTAGGCAAAGTTTTGGGTTTTTTTTTTTCCCAAAAGCATAGCACCCTGAAATTTTCAATAGACCAGCTGTCATTATTGGCACGGTGCATTGAGCCAACCATGCAGTACCTGTGGGTTCTCTCACCTCTGTGTAGACTGGATATTGAGATTTGACCCAGAGGGTAGAACACCACCAGTGCAATTATTTCACTAACTCCTCTCACCGTTTCAACTGAGGCTGTGGTTTTTTTTTGCCATCTAAGTAATGAGAAGCAACCCTTTATTTCAGAGGGTCAGCATACCTGCAGGATGAGAAAACAGTGCTTCAAGAGTAAGGCTTTTGCAAAAGTAGTGAAACTGGGCATGAGATTGGCTCACTGAAAATTTTTATAGGAAAGAAAAAATGCTGTCAATATGTGGCTTTTTATAACTAAAAACAGGGTACGAAAAAAGCCCCCAAACTTTATCAAAAGTCTTTTCCAATCCTGCCATGCTTCGCCTTCCTTTGACTAAGCATTTGGCATACTTGATAAGATGATGTATTTGGTACAGGTTCACTTCTGATAATTGCTACCAACCTCCTTAACCAATGTGAAGAGTGCCTTCCTTCCCCCTCCCCTCTGTTCTTGTGAGAGACTAACCTCAGCTCTGCAGGGGTTGGTGGCATTTGCATGTGGAAATGCACTAATATGGATGTTTTTCTTTGTGTGTGCATCCTTGCAGTGTTGTATACCAGGATGGATTTTATGGTGCAGACATTTATGTAAGTATTCATTGATGTGCATGCTGTCCTTGTACATTACCAGAGTCATTCTTTTTACAAGTTTGCTGCCTAGCTTGACTCTGTTTTGTCTATTTACCATCCCTTGCCTGTCAGAAAGAATTGAGAAGAATATCTCTCACATTGGAAGACCTTTCTGTTCATTACATCTATCATTGTTCAGTGGAGCTGAATTAACTCTTCAATCAAATGCTGAATGAATGCAAAAAGATGTGAAAAATGTGTGTGTGTGTGGAGGGGCGTCTCCCTTCGTAATTGAAGTTCAAAGAAAAAAGAAAGCAAAGCACAAACATTCTTTTGCAAATCCCCAAAAGCTCTTTTTAAAAAATCAAGGCAAGCTGAGTATTATTAATACTTGAAGTATGAAAGTACTTCATGGAGAGATACAGGTTTCCCAAACCCAGCCAGCAGTGGGGATGTGTAGGTGCCATGGTGATAGTGGAGATTAATGGCATATAAGTTTAAGATATGGCAATATATTGTCTGTAATCTGAGTAGACTGCCAAAAATTGCACTTCTAGAATCCACTCATTTCAGTTTAAAGGAGGTGGGTAGAGACTGCTCACAATATGGGTGGATCATTTGTTAGGAAAGATTCATAGTCCTGGATCCATCACTATCTATGCGCCTAATTGTTCACCTATTTCATCTTAAATGATATGTTTATTTTTAGTTTTGCTATTTTTTTCAAGTTTTTTACATTTATACATTGTTTCTTCTTGCCAACTTTTTATCTTGAATGTGTGTGAGGTCTCCATATGTCTGAGTATGCCCGAGGTTTCAGGGGGTTGAGGCCAAATTTTACTCTTCCAAAATTCTTATACCTGATATGTAGGTGTAAAATATTTCGCTGATAGTAAGCAATATTTACTTTTGTTATTCTTTTAATAAGGTGGTCTGGTTCTAAGTTACAGGTATCATCTTTGTTTCACCAGACAACTTTCTGGAACCTACTTGTACTTTTTCAGTTGAGATAAAATGAGACTGATGAGTTGCAATTTGTATCGATATTAAAAATTAAATAGGCAGTGCTAGGAAACATCCCTTGTGTTCATTATCAGCAAGCTCCTAGAACTATTCCCAAGGGAACAGATTTTTGTCAGTAAGTTTTATATAAAGATGGAAAACAATTTGAATTTATGGATGAAGTAGGTTTTGTTTTTCTGACGGAGGTGGAAAGGCTGATCCTTATCTGAAAATTCATTTGTGCAGCCTAAAAACATATTTAAAATAAATCAGCGAGGGTTCAAGTCCTCTCCTTATGTGCTTATGTAGTCAGTGATGTTATCAGTAAGATATCGTTTACAACACAAGAATCACCCCCTGCTGAAGGTTTGCTCACGCCAAGTGAGTGGCTCTGATCTCACCCAAACATGCTGCTGCCCAATTTCTGAGCTGTATTGGACACACATTGAAGTGTGGAATTTCTTCAAGTATGGTTTCCAATTTTCACATTCTGTCAAACCATCAAGAGTTTGACATCAATTTTGCTCAGTTTACCAACCCAGAAATCTGCAGGGCCACAAGACATCCTTCTCAGGAGGGCTTGGGATGGGAGGATAGGTGGGAGCTACATGTTCCTGGAGCAGTTTGTAGGTTTGGAACCCACTGCTGCTGAAAGCCAGGAATTCCTCATTGGTGATTGACAATATTATTTTTAAGTGGCCTCACAGCCTCTCACAGACCTCAATGTTTTGTTTCCAAATGGAGGGCGGTTTCAATGAGAAAGATACTGAATAAATTACTAATTTCTAGTATAGACACAGTTTTGTTGCCGGCAATAGTTGTGTGCATTAGGAAAAGGAATAACTACACTGGTTTTCACTGAGCTGCAGCCTTGCATTTCTGATTGCATATCCTAGCTCTGTTAATGCAACAGAATGTTTCTCTTTATAGCAGATGACAGAATTAAAACATTCTTCTGGAAATTTAGTTTCTTTTTAATATACAAATCTTTTTTATTTTATAAATATTTTTTCTTCACTTTTGTGCCTTCTTGCATAAAAAGCATTTGAGGGGAGGGAGAGAGAGTTAGAAATAATTGGCATAAATCAAATGAAACCTTAAAATTCACAGTGTATTAGTTCTTAGTGCAGCAGTTTGCAGCAGACCAAGTTATTTATTAAATCCCAATTGTTTATGACATAGCTCCACTCAGCTTTTCATTTTAAGTGCAAAGCTGAAGCTTTGTGAAATGACAAATGCTCTGTGAAAAAAAGGAGAAAAAAACATTTAAACAATGTAGGGTTTAATGGTAGATTGGAGGGAAAGGAGCCTTAGAAATACCACAGAAAGCAAAACAAGAGGCACACAATAGTGAAAAACCAGATCAAAAATATGCATTAATGGGTACATCAGAGTGGGTTTCATCCTGCTCTGATCACACTGAGAAGCAATTGATGGACTCTGCTATTCTGTGCAGAACTTGGGATCCACAGAGCCTCTGGTGAGAGAAACCACAGGTTTAGGGGAAGGGAGGGGAGACACTAAAAGATACTGGATGGGTAAAAACTGCAGGGTGAACCAAGAACAGCAAATATCCAGAGCTGCTCCAGTGGAACAGAAGAGATTAGGAATATAAAAATAGGCAGGAAGTACAGTCTAAAGTGAAAAATCAACAGCTATGATTCTAGATGTAATATAATATATTCTATATTTAATATGATTCTATATGGAATGTAATAATCCTTCTGAAATAGCTGAGCTATTGAATTCCCTTTTAAATGTGCCTTTCAGTAGGAAAAATAAAGGAGATTATTAGGAAGTAAGGAAGACCTTTTAAAATTAAGTATTGATTTGCTAAGAGAAAAAGTCATTAAAAGAGAATTAAAGTTGCCTGCCAGCAAATATAGGAGTTCTTAGATGAAGATTGACACCTGTGAAAATAAGAAAATACACTCCACAAAATGAAGCAAAAAATAGTAACAGTCTCAGAAATAGGCAGTTAGAATAATAGCTCTGCTTTATCTTAAATCTGTTCCTTTTTTTTATTACCATTTTCATAAAGAATGTTTTCAGAATATGTCAGTCATCAATCCACACCTAAACTGTGGGAAGGCTCAGAAAATGAGGACCTTCCCCACCCTGTCAGCACCAGCTCCAGCAGCCCCCAGTAATGGTTTAACCATGGCCATTAGTCAGCCTTACTGCTCACAGCAAGGTTTTCTAAATCCAGGATTCTGCACCTGTGATACTGCAGCTGGAGAGAATCCATGGTGAAATATACATATATAGGTTTTAATTTTTTTTTTAATTTTCTTTTGAGCTGCTGGACAAGAATAAGGCAAATTTTTATAGTCAGGGGTATGGAATGAGACTATTTCCTAATAGCTATTGCCATCACCTCAGCTCAAAGCCAGAATGCAGTTGGGGATGGAAGGTTTATTTATTTCCTAAGGAAAAAGCAGAGGTAATTATTTAACCAGCGTTCCCCTGAGCCCAGGTGGAGTCCCTGGAAGCCATCTGGTCTTAGGGTGAAAAACAAGGATTTGCAGATAGCACTGAAGGTTTTCTTTCAAGAGCCAAGGATTTTTTGTGTTTGCCAGTGGAAGGGTGTGCCATTCCATGCCCTGAGACTCACAGAAGCAGAGCAAGAAGAGGAGAAGTTACTTTGCCAAGGGCAAAAGGGTCCCCAGGGAGCAGTGGGTTGTCCTTTGCACTCCTCTGTGTGCTGGAACACCCCATGATGCCTTTTTAAAAGTTTGGCTAGGTAGGGATGAAATGTCTTTTGATCTCATCTTTATTTGTGAGGTTAAAAGTACATTCACCAAGGTGCCAGAGCAATGCTGGTGATTTATTTGGCTGGGATTAGTGCAGGTGGTGCCTGGATATTTTGCCAAGAGTTTTTCTGAGGCAGCAGCTACCTCTGGGAACACAAATATATAGAAATACCCCAAACCTTGCACGCAGGTCAGGTCCACAGTTTGAGCCAGCACAAATTGGAGGTGGATTATTTATTTTTAATTCTCCCAGTCGAAGTTGTACTCAGTGGGCAGAACAGACACTGTTTAAATCTCAATTGCATGTGAGTGGAGGAAAATGAACTGACACTTTCTATATTCTGCAGCTCTGAGTTTAATTCACATAATTTTTAATACCATTCTTCTATTTGTAGTTAATAAGGCAGGTCTAAGTCTCAATATTAGAGAAGGTTGGGAACCTTGATTAATTTATGCTCACAAAATACTGAGAGAGATCCATGAGTGAAAGGAAGTATAGGAAGTATAAATTGAGGAAAATTAACTCTCAACATTCATATGAAATATTAAATATGTAGATAATAGGAAAAAAATACTCATCATTTAGAGTCACTCTGTGGTTCATTATATCTGAGATCATGAGACAAGAGTGATTTGGCTATTTTTTGAAGAGGTGCACACATGTATATGTGGTTTTGTAATTTCTAGATTCTGTCTGGGTAAGCTTTTGTGCAAATTAGCCTTACTGCAGATATACACACTTTATTTAAATATTCCATTGTCATCAGTTTTCTGTTAATTTCCATTTTCATCATGTGATTTCCTTCTAAAACTGATTAAGTTTTCCCTATAAAAATCACCAGCTGATCTCTGACAGATCCCACTGCCCTTCCTCTGTTTGCTTGAGCTGGAGATGTACAAGACATTGAGAGGGAAGTTCTCATGAACTGCTCTGGGGAATTTGCCTAAATTCCTTCCTTACATCCTTCTTTCCATCCTTCCTTCCTCGTTGAAATCATTCCATTTCTGTTCCTTTTTAGAGCAGTGTTGCAGAGCCTGTGTGTGGCAATAAGTTACCACAGCTATGGGATAACTTTCCACTGATGGCAAAAGCCCACCATGCTGGATGTAGGCTCATGTCAAATCATACTGATACTCAAATAAATGTGTTAGAAAATGGCAAAAGTAGTCCACCAGCTGCATTTTATTTTCCAGATTCAGTCACAAAGTCATGGATAGTGATAGTATTGTTAATTTTTAAAACTACTTAAGCTGCTGTAACACTGTTTTATCATTGTTCTGCAAGTAGCAAATATGGGGGCACAGATAAGGCAGTAAACATTTTTTTCATTATGGTATCTGAATTTATTATTTTCAAAATAATAATCCAAAGTCAGGTAGTTTCTGCCTGGATATAAATATAAGAGAAAAAAAAAGAATTCCTAAAACATTTCTAATACTTAGGAACTGTAAATTGTTAATTCTAAAAATGTAATATTACATAATTTCGTTCTGAGTATTTTATTTTGCAATGTAGTCTAAGCCATGAGGATAATTGTTATAATGTTACTCAAGAGATGTAGTGAAGATTACTGGTGTATTCTCCCCCTAAAGTATCAGCCAAGTTCAAAATTAGAGAATAATTGTGAAATAGATCTTGTTACAGAAGTTGAGTTCAGGGGTTTGAACTGGAATCCCACCCCAATTTCCAGTGTAAAGTGTGCCTCCAAGTGTTTTCTTCCTTCAGTAATCAAAAATCACCTGAAGTAATTGAAGTAAAACAATGAGAAAACTTGGTACAACACCAAAACTGCAGAACACAAGCCCCAAAAAATAATTTGCTTAAGCATATTTTAATGTGTAATTTATGAGAGTTTATTTTAAAATTATGAATTCATGACATGGGATAGTAGGGAATTAGGTTTTCCCTGATACCCAAATGCATCCTGCTTTTTTTAGTTCTCCTGAGAATGCAGGCAAATTCAAAGCCTTCAATCTCTTTTTATTTGTATTGCTTCATACTCATTCTTGCCAGGGCTCTCATAAATGCCAGACTGATTGCTGAATCCAAAACATCTTAATAAAGTTCACAGTCGAGCTTCATTGTTCAGCAGAAATTCTTTGAAAGCAAATCGAAATGTAAGCATAAAAGGAATGTAGCTCTTGTGTTTAGGGAGCAAGAAAGGGTCTCTGATCACACTCTGACCAATTTTGGGTGATAGTTAAAGGAAGGAAAGGAAACCAGTCCTCGCAGAGCCCACCAGATTTCAGAGCAGCTGCTGTAGGAGCAGCCTGTCTCATTTTTCTCCCGTTCAGAGCTGGTCATGGTGGCCTGTTCTCAATTCCATGCTGTGGTAGGGGCTGGTGTGTGTGGAGCTGGATTCTCAATATTGCTCATGGTTCTCAATTCCATGCTGTGGTGGGAGCTGGTGTGTGTGGAGCTGGATTCTCAATAATGCTCATGGTTCTCAATTCCATGCTGTGGTGGGAGCTGGTGTGTGTGGAGCTGGATTCTCAATAATGCTCATGGTTCTCAGTTCCATGCTGTGGTGGGAGCTGGTGTGTGTGGAGCTGGATTCTCAATAATGCTCATGGTTCTCAGTTCCATGCTGTGGTAGGGGCTGGTGTGTGTGGAGTTGGATTCACTTGGAGTGGCTCTCACTTTTGAATCAGGGGTTTTAGGAGTGGACAGCAGGACAAAGAAAGAGTTGGACACCCTGGTGAACAGATCCATGTCAGACTTCAGATCTGCCAAACAATGCTAGACTGGATCAGGAAAACAAGCTCAGCATCTTCCTCATATCAGCACTCAGGGAATAAAAGGGGAAAAAAAAAGGGGAGGGGAAAGGTGTCATGTTTCACAGAATCACCAGGCTGGAAGAGACCTTCAAGACTGAGTCCAATGCAGCCCCAACACCCCAACTAAACCCTGGCACCCAGTGCCACTTGCAGGCTTTTTATAAACACATCCAGGGATGGGGACTCCACCACCTCCCTGGGTAGGCCCTCCCAATATTTAGCCCTCAAAAACCAGGAGGGGAGAACAGGTAAATTTGTAACATCTCTCACCTGTCTCACTTTGACAGAGGCCAGCCCAAGTGTGCAGTTTGAATTTCTCTCCTCTCAGGCTCAGTTTGTAGCTGGTGACATTATCTGATATCCAAAGGCCCGTGTGTACATAGCTGCAGCAGTGTGTGCCTGTTGTACATTTTGGACAGTGATAGCCTTCTGCTGGGTTATAAAAATGAAATTATCTGAATTGGGGAGGTGTTTTTGTCTCACTGCCTCTGTGTGTGCCCAGAGGAGCACAGGAGAGCACGAGGGGGTTTAGGCTCATTCCTGCCTGATCCCAGGGCTTGTGTGTCACAATTGCTGCTGGCAGGGAGCTGGACAGGAGCAGGGAGGGACATGTCAGCACTTAAAAAGAAAAGAAATCAGAAAGAATAATCATCAGATAAGCTGACAATTCAAAGCCTGGAGTTTCTAATGAGCTGTCAGTGTATGTAAAACTTGGGTTTATTCTTAGGGTGATGTGACATTGTCAGCTGAACGATTGATTTCCAAACCCAACCTGCTTCAAACGTTCAAACCCACTAAAGGTTTACATGTGGTAGGGATGAAAGCCATTCTGCCAAGCTGAGTGGTAGAAGGGGAAGTAGCTTGTAAAAGTAGTTCAGATTGCTTTGCTGAAAAGAGCGAATTTTTATTTGCAAAATCAAACTAGAAAACCCACAAAAGTTATTGCAGTAAAAGTGTTCTACTGTTACAGTAAAGGCTGGCACATCGTGGCCTATTCTTCCTGCCTCAGCACAATATCTGGGGTGAATGCAGCCTTCCAAAAAAAAAAAAAAATAGGAAAGAACCAATCCATTAAAGCAAACACTTCAGCAAAAGAGTGAATTTTATTCAAAGCTGAGTGAGCTGATACTGTCTTATTCAGCTCTGTGTTAGGGAGGGGTTGGGTGGGGAAGGCACCACAGCAGCCCCTGTCCCAGAGGGTGCTGGGGGGAGAATTCTAATTGGGACGTAAATCGTGTTTGTGTTATCAGCAGGGCTGGGCTGGGGCTGTTAATTGGCATGCTGAGATCATTTGGAAATGGTTGATATAACACTGTGGTCCATTGAACAGGAAGCTCTGCTGTTTTCACAGTTTGATAATCAATGCATCACTGCACTCAATTCCTTTCCAATGTGTGTTTGTTTGTCCTGTTTGCTTAATTGAACAGCTGGAATTACTGTTACATACAACTGAATGTTAATTCATGGAAGAGAATTTTGCTTCTTCATTATAATTTTATGTTTAAATTGGAAACCTATGTAACATTAAGTGTTAATTGAGTGCACAAATTCATAGGTTTAATCAACCAGGCATGATAAATCATATTTTGTACAAAAAAAGAATTGATTATTAGCTGAGTTTGTCTTTTAAGTTTAGCACTGCTTTTTGAATATACATACACTTTGTTCATACGAACAATTGCTGCTTAAAAACTTGGAGAAGAATCCAGTAATGTCTTATTAAAAAAAGCTTACACTGATCAATAGAGTTCATTGCTTTCTCCTGATCTCTGGGACAAACCTTAAAAAAATTTGTGGTGCTCCATTTTGCTTCACGATTCACCGAAATATTTTCCTTACCATTTCACTGCAGTATTTCCTATGCATTTAAGTGAACTGCAGCATGACTGTACTCTTTCCATCATTGTCAAATGTTGCAAAATGTGCTGGAAGGTGCCATGGCAATGCAGTTAGAGCGTGAGTTTGTGTTTCAGGGTGGTTATGCTGCCTACCGGTATGCCCAGCCTGCCACTGCCACTGCAGCTGCCTACAGTGACAGGTAAGAGCTCCTTTCCTGCTCACCAATACTGGACCAGTGGAAGTTGAAGTTGATTCTATAAATTTGCCTTGTTGAAGTCTCACAACTGTCTTGTTGCTCTGCAGATAATTGTGATCTCTAAAGCAGGCTGTTTTATTATAATCCATGAATAGCCATAAATTGAGAGACTTTAGGCCTTAATTGAGAATCAGGCATGAGATGTGCACATTCCCAAGCTGTAGATCATCCAGTTAACGTCTGTGACCCTTGTACAATGCAGATAAATAAATGTACAGATTCATGATGGTCTGCTACTAAGGATCATTATTTGTCTTAGGAGTATTATTTCAGTTGATTTAGAACCTTGAACCTATTGAGTGCCCTCCATTCTCATTGACATTGTTTTTGTCAGTGGAAATTGAGAATGAACTATGTCTAAGCTTGAACTATCCAATGCAAAATAGCAATTTTTTTCCATTTGCTTTTTTCCCAGGCATTTGATTTTTTTCAATACTTGCAAAAAAAAATTCTTTTGCTTTGTATTTTTATTCTCAAAATGTAAACCACATTTGGTGGAAACAATATCAGGAATGAAAGATCATTAAAATCTGCACATTCAAAGACTTAATTTTTATCAACTAAGAGTGATGTCACATATATTAGTGTGTGTTCTTGAAAGATGGATGCTGGAATCCCTTAGAAGTCAATGTCTCAGTTGCTGTTGACTTCAGTAGGAACAGAATTTTATCAAATTGCATAAAATTAAGTCTTTGCAGTGTGTGGACATGATTTTGTAATGAGAAGGAGGATTATCCCACATATTCCTCATAAACTGCACCCTCAAAATCTGTTCTATCTTTAATGTTTTTCAAGTCCTAGAGGAGTGTTCCCTTGTAAAGGGAAGGTGTATTTGGTGGCAGAGACACACAAATAATTTACTTCATTATGGCAGTGAGAAGTAAGGTCACACTTCTCAATTCCTGATACAAGAAAATTTTCCCTTGGAATCATGGAAATAATTTCTTAAGCCTTAAATACATATTGAAAAAAATTCTTTAAATTCTAAATTAGACAGTGTTACAAATGCTTCTGTTTCTTAAAGAAATCAAGAGATTAAGAAATTCTAGTGCACAATTTCTTAGATTGAAGCGCTGTTCATGGATTCTGTATTTTTAGAACCAAGTCCCATGGTATGAATGTTACAATGCTATGCATGCATATTTGCCTTTCAAGTGCTTATTCTGGGTAATGAAGATATATTTTTTTAAAGTTATGTGAATAAAGTAATTTGCATGTATGGCTGAGGCATGCTGTGTCAGACAGGTAAGCAAGCTACTTTTTATTGATTTTGGGTCAGTGATATCAACTAGATCTGTGCTGTGTGCACTTTGTTGGCAATGTTCTATTTCTACTTAGAGGAACCTGCACAGGTGAAGTGCTCCTCAGTAGTTTCATTTCATTTCCACAAAGGTTTGTTAGCATGTCACAGCTCTAGGGTTTTTATGTGAGCTTTTCTGTAATGCAAAACAACTCCTGCTTCTAAAAGCCTACTAAACACAAAGGACAAAATTCCAAATAACCTCCTGTGGTGAGCCAGGTTTTGCCAGCTATCTCTCAGGTGTCCCTGGATCATTTTATAGGCTGTTTATTTCTATTAATTAAACCTATGCATTACACAGAGAAACTGAACAATATCAAGCTGAATTTTCAATGCTTTAATTATGAATTGACGTTACCTTCTCATAAACCAGATCAAAGGCTGTAAGATAAAACATCAGCTGGTCACATGTTCTGCTATGGGCAGAGAGTCAACATCACAGAGAGTTATGCTGCCAAAAAGGTAAAGGATTTGTTTAGGAAGATAGTGTTCTTAAATGCTGTAAAGAAAGCTGGAGATGGCTTCAGTAGTAACGCAGTTGTTACAATCCTTAATTAATTTTTTCAAAAAAATTGTCTAATTTTCAGATACACTTTGTGTATAATTAGAATTGCAATAACCTGTCTTTGCTTGCATAACTTTAGATATCTTAAATGAATTTTATATCTTTTGGATTTTTTTAAATTTACTTTTCTTTTTAAATGCGGTTAACCCTCATCTTCAATCTGCTTCCCCCAAATGAATATGGTTTCTTGTCTTAATTACAAATCTCATGACTGAATTTCTTTATGAGAATCCCAAAACTAGCATTGAGAACAAACAACAGTCTGCTCAAATATTTCTTTGCATGTGGGAAACTATGTGCAAACATGGATACCTCTGATTATTCACAACTACAGTTTGTTTAATTTGATTAACTTTTTGTTCATTTTAAAATTAATTTAATTTAGCTACTTTTGTGAAATTATTAATGTTGAAGGTGCTGAAGTATACTTCAGTACCACTGCTTGTATCTGCTCTTCTCAATGTAATTATCATCTGCTCTCCTCTCACAACACTGAAGATTCCACATCTCCTTACACACTTATTTAGTGTTCATATGAGCCCCTATTTAATTTAATTACACATGAACTGCACTTACTGCTTGTATAAAAAATGATGCCCAAAGAAATTGAGTACCACTAAAGCAGTGACATATAATGGAAATACTACTTCATAGTAATTTTAAAAATAAGGAAAGCTTTGCTTTTTTTGGTCACCACTCATATCCATTATAAATTGCAATGTTCCATATTTGAAAAGGCTTCTTAATTCAGGAGATGGAAAGAGGAAATCTTTAGATTGGAGACATGTTTTGGTAAATTAAAAATAAAGGTTAACAGAAAGATTTGGGACTGCAGAATCAATAGACCAAGTCAATTGATAATGATCAGTGTGAGAGGGCTCTATTTGAAGAAATGCAATGGTATCCTTGTTTGTCACAGCTGGAAATGTTGCTGGAAATAGGCAAGGAACAGATATACAGGGGAGATTCAGGTGGCAAGGAAATACCATTAAACCAATCCATGAAAACCCCTAAGTATTTATCGAGACAGATCATGTACTCCTAAACCCAATTTCACAACAGGGGTAGGTCTGGCAGATCTCTCCAGTCATTTTTTAGGATCACAAAACAAAAACCACCAAGAAACAGGTACACTTTGTTTTATTTATGAAGCAATACAATCACTGGATACGAATTCTGAATTCAATTTTTATATTGTGTGATCTATCATATATTAAATTGCATGTACAGATATGAAGGTCTTTGCAGAAGTGGATCCAAAAAATTATGTTTAACTTGCCAAGATTTAAAATATTTCTGATAAGTTTTCCAATAAGTGTAAGTCCTAAAAGGGGACCTATTGGTCTAAATATATTCTTTATCAGTCTGGAACTTGCCTGGCAAACTCTCTAAACTGAGCATATTTGGAAAAAAATAATTGTAAGGATGTGCAAAAGACACTAAATCAGATGTCAATAAAATGTTTGTACAGCTCTTATTCATCTTTCATGGAATATTTAAAAAAAAAACAAAAAGTTGTTAGATTTCTGTCCAAGTCTGAAGTAAGAGAAACTAGCAAGGCCGTCCAGTTTTGTGTTCCTGAGGTAGAAGGAGTCGGAGCATGGCAGTGGGGCGTATTGTCATTTTGTCATTGCATGTTCACTTGGTGTTGCTGGTATGTCTGTAATGCTGTACTGGATTTGACAGATCCATCACATAGCTCAGTGAATGGCTTGCTTGAATTAAGCCTATGGGCAGATTTATTCACATTGATTGGCTATTGGTTTTGTGTTTTATGATTTGGTTCTTGCACCTTCGATGGGAGTAAGGGAAATGTTCCTTTTTTGGCGCGTACGAACGTTGGCAGCGGTGTTTGTGCAAAACGTGTCTGGGAGTGCAGGGAGCAGAGGCCTGGCAGGAGGGAGGCAGCCCTGGCTGAGAGGCAGAGCCCCGGGCTGTGCTGTCCCCGTGCAGGGCCAGGTGTGTTTATACATGGATGGTGCTGTATCCATATATACACACACGTTCCCATCCATCTCACACACACACACACACACACAGAGGATGCTGCTCTGAGCACCATCCCCTTCTGCAACACCAAATTTCAACCTCACTCCAGACTATGGGGACATTCCCACTGACCTCTCTGTTGTCTGGATAAATTCCCTCATCACTGGAAGCTGACTTTTTTTTTTTTGCTTTTTTTTTTTTAAATAAAATAAGGCATATTCAAAAATATTTTGCACGTAACACTTTCTAGTAAAAAATATGGTTTGTTTTGTTCTGTTTTTTTTTTTCTCCCACTATCAATTTGTGTTATATGTTCTGTGGTTATACATAGGGTTTTGTGAAATTTGAGAGAGAAGGTTTTGTCATACAGAAGTTATGTATCTTCCAGATCTTAAATCTTACTCCTGATAAAATCCTAATATTCTAACAGTTTACATTTTTAACAAGTCTTTGTGAAGTATTCAGTTTTTTTAAAGCAGTAGTGTCTGCAGAAATACTTTAATATATTTTCCAGTTGTCTTTGGGCAAGTAGCTGAGAGTAATACTTGATACTTGTGCTCAAATTATCCTAAAATAGAATAGGTACAGATTTGATTTAATAGTAAACATGCTCATTAAAGAATGACAATTTAGAATGAAGAGTAAAAAACCACAAAATATAAATTGTGAGCTTCTTTAGCTGAGGGGAGTTTTTATTATGTTGTGGACTATATAATCTTGTATTTTATGATTAAACAATGAAAACCACTATATTTTTATTCAAATTATTTTCTCTTGTTGAAGATTACTAGAGATATATAGTAAAAATTAAGGTTTTGATTGCATATAAAATATAATAGCATCTTGAGCTAGAATTTAATTTTCCATTAAATAATTTTACAGAAGCATAAATGTTTTAAAATCTAGTACCTCATTCATTTCGTGATTGTGCCTTCTTAGATTAAGGACAAAGAGCTTCTCTACACAGTTTCAGTTTCTAAAGGAATCAGGTTGAAAGATGAAAAAAAATTAGAATATAGTGGTAACTTTTCAACTTCCAGCTGGAACCTTCCAGCATTTGTGTATTTTGCTATCCCAGTGGAATCCTAAATAGAAAGGTTTGGGGGATGATCCATAAGGAGGAATTGTACAGCCCATATTGTAGGTTACTCAAATCTGACAATGGAAAGGTTCAGTTAGCACCTTGACTGGCTACAAAGGTTGTGCTTAGCTTTTCTAACAGCATCAGAGAATATATTTAACACTTCTGCTTAGGTTTGATGTGGTGATGCTTTATTGGTCTAGTTGTTTGTTTTTTTTTTTTCCTGGACAATCCTGTATGTAGCTAAAGCTTCTTTATTCCCTATTATTGCAAATAAAAATCAAATTATTGGCTTGGCTGTTAGAGAGAAGTAGTGGGTTTGGCCATCTACCTCTTAGAACTTTATGCCTGTGTGATCTCTGGCAAAGTAGAGGATCACTGGAGTCATGTCAATATTTCATAATTCGTTTTCATCCCAGTTCATTCAGAGTTTTGGGGATGACTGGACTATATGACTCATAGTGTAACCATAACAGTACCTTGCTGTGAAGAGTTAGAAAGTAAAAGTGGGTGAATATGAATAAAGAAAATGTTATAGGGACAAAAAAAATCATCAAAGTGTTTGAAATTCCATGAGCAGGGACTTTCATTTAGTACATTTTGACAGAATTTCCTGAAATGGAAATATGTTGCATAGAGTACTTTCCAATAATTGAAGCATGGCTCGTTCTAAAATATTGCAGATATGACATTTTTGGGGGAGACTCAGTGAGTCACATTTAGGAAAACATTTTAAACAATTCCATTTCCTAAAAACATCATCTTCTGCCAGTTCTAGGAAGCTGTTTGGATGTCTGAATACATTTCTCTTCTGGGTGGAATTGACCTGTTTGGTGGTACTCTGAAGGCTTGATTCACCTGTGTGTAGTGTGACTATTCATGTAATATCAGGAAACTGCTGAAACTCCTCCCCCAGTTCTAATCTGAGGGGATACAGTAGTGAACAAGCTTAGTGCTACTGCCCAGAATTATGGCAAACAGCAATTATTAAACTTTTGTTGTGTCAGAGCTGGTTTCATTCATACCCTGCTTCTACTTCCCTTACTTTTAATCTCCATTCTCACTCACTGCAGTATCAAGGGATATTTTAGGAATCCCCATAGACAGGGAAAAACTTGGCTTTTTCTGTGACATCCATGCTAGAAATCATGAAGAAAAAGCTGGGAGAGAAGGTAGAGGTAGACTAAAGCCCAGATTTCCATACCTGTCTTCCTGATGTGCTCAAAGCTTAAGGTGCTCAGTTCTTTTGCTGCCAGGTTCTTCTTGAACAGAGGGAGAGCTGTTAAATGCTCATCATGTTCCCAAAAATAAACACATAAATCAGTGCACCTATTCTGACATTTACATCTCAGTTTCAGTATCCTCTCTTGGTTTATCTCTCCAGCCTATGTCTGGTTATGTAGCCTGACTTTTAACTTGGGAGTTCCTTATTCTAGTGTAGAAGCTCATAGTAAATAACTCTCATTATGAATATATTATTTAATGGATTTTCATACCTTTTCCCTAAAAGGAGGGAGGGGAAAGAACTGGTTAACATTTTTAAAGTAGGAATTATCTCATTTACTAGCTCATAAAAACTTCTTTGGTCTTAGAGGCTATTGGAAGAAATTGTGACTTGAAAGTTTTTCAGTGTTGTACTCAGCAGAGTGGATAAATACGGAGTTGGGGAGTTACTAAAACATTGATTCCTGATCCAGCAGACCAAAACTGTTACAGTCCATTGGGTCACTGCCTGTGACAGGAGAGACCATAACAGCTCCTTTGGACATGTCAGTGGCTAATTACACACTCCTCAGGTCTCAGATCATTGCCTTGATGGACCGCAAAGAGGCAGATTAGAACGGGCTCCAAGCGTTGTCAGCCTGAGTGCTTTAAAACCAAGGAGGAATTAAGAGCATTGTGCGAGAAGAAGAGAAGATCAAGGAATAAAATGTTATTGATAAAACTGGGATGCCATGGATAGAGTCTGCATGGGTTAGTGCCATTTGCTCTGTGCTCTGGCAAGGTGATGAAGTACTAGAAGAACAAACTTTAAATAACAATGTTGATGAGATTAATCAAGAAAGAGACAATTTACACTCTTGCATGTTTTTACTGTAGCATTTCACACCTCCGAGGAGCCCAAAGCATTTGATTAGGTATTTAAATAGATTTTTTTTTTTCATATTCCTTTGGGCTTGTCAAGCTGCTGATACTCTAAGAACCCACCTGAGGCAAACATCAGATTGTAAGAATACTGCAGGAGTGGGAATAGAATGTTTATCCATGTATCCTAAAGACATTTTTTAGTGAAAACTGCTGTAGGGTGTTTAATATACATGCATTAAAAGAAAAAAAAAAGTAAAGTAAGGACTTTGTGTAAACCAAACATGTACCAGCTTCTAAAGTTTGTTTTGTTTTTCTTGAATGAATTCTTAAATAATCCTAGCAAGGTTCTCGTGTTTATGGTATTTTAATTAAAACAGGAAAAAAATTATGCTGTCAAATAATTTGTAAAGTCATTCCAAACTTAATATAATGTAAGGAAGAATTGTTATTTATAATTGCTGAAGTTTATAATTTCACCTCTATATATTAAGAAAGTTATAGTGGATAACATGGTGGTTACTAGTAAACTGTAATAATTCCTATGAAATCAGAAACAAATATAAAGTATGTTTTTGAGGCATTATTTTAAGGATGCCATGATATACAAAAGGAACAAATCCCCCAGTTAAATAAATGGATATTTTTCATGTATTTTAGTGAATAAAATACTGATTCTTTACGCAAGGTTGACTTAGAAATCTTCTTTGCCCTAAAGAGAATAAACAATATGTCCAAAATACAGTAATAAACAAATTTTTCAAATATAAATATTAAGACTTCAAATATAGCCTTCATTTAGCAGTCCTGGATCATAATGACATTGATTTATGTTGCTGACATGGAGCACTTCTGAAATAGAATTACTGCACTACTTCCTCAAGTATTTAATTTAAGTGCCTAGACTGTGTTAATCACACTAAAAGGCCAATAATTTCAGAGCAGTTCTGCCACTGAGATTGGTATGAATTCTGGTACAGATGCTGTATGGTATTCAGAATTTCACCTATTAGGTTTAGGTTTTACTTAAAAATGTCCAGATTTACTTAAAAATCACATGTTCCTTTTGCAGATGAATATTCATCTTAAGACTCTGTATATTGCATTATTAATAGCAAATAATTTCATACTAGGTATAATATACTGAATGATCATACATCATAAAATTCCACTGATGCACCAGGTGATAAGAGGTAGAACCATGTCTATTCGTATAGCTCTGATTAAAAAAAAAAAAAAGGAAATAAAATTTTTAGATCTAAAATATGAAAGGTGAGAGACCTGCAGATTTTCCCACTGGTTTTGATGCAAGAAGTTGTCCACATTGTGGCAATATATTAAAAATAAGTTGTTTGTTTGTTTTTTTTTAACAACAGTACTAAGTTGGAAGGTTGCATGTATTTGCTAGAAATTTTCTTTGTACTGAGGGCTGGTGGAAGGACAGAGAAGGGGGTTTTGTATCCAAGACACTGCCATGGCAGAATTATTGTATCCACCCTGAGTGCAGGGTGGACGTTCCTCCAATCTGCTTTGCAGCCTCACTGTTGGGCTGTCCTGAACGCAATCTCTGTGTTCCAGAATTTGAGTGGGTTGGTTAGCTAGTTCACCATCAGGGCTAGAATAAAAATGCCTGCCCATCTGCTGGGGAAAGCCTGAGATAAGAATACAAATTCTGAGAAAGCACCTTCTGTGGACCATTCTTCCCTTTAGGTATTTTTAATCCCTTTAGGTTTTTGGGTTGGTCAGTTGGTTGGTTTTTTTGTCTCTAAGTAAATGAAATAATGCAGGCATATCACTGGGCTTGGGGATGCACATTTCCATTGGTTTCTAAAAGAGCTGGGGGTTGATTTTTTTTTTCTTTTCATGACTTTTGCAATTGCTGAAGAACTTTTTGGTATTAAAATAAATTATTTCTGGTCACGAAGTTGTGTGATTGGTAGCAGGACAACACTTAATCCTTTTCTCTCTCCTGCTGTCTTTGGCACTCTGAATTTTGGTAGAGACATGCTGTCATTGGCTAAAGCGCAGAGAAATGTCCTGTACTGAGCACAAAGAGGACAAAGAGGATTGCTCTCATTGCAGATGAGAGCAATGCAGAGGTGATGAATGTGGCAGGGCAATGAAGGGCTGGGCTGAGCCACCTGGATCAGGGCTGTAGGGCCATTTGAGACACCCTGGAGGGACCTGGGGAGGTGAGGGGGACACAGCACCTTCTGCAGTGGCAGCTGAGCCCAGGCAGATGGACGAGCTGATGAGCTTTAGTGTTGTCTATGCAGCAGTGGTTAGAGAAAAAGCTGCACTTGTTTCTTTTGAGTCAGGGCTTTCCTCTATCTGCTTCCAAGGCCTGCCTTAAAATTTCAGGAAAGAAATGGTCAGGAATGATGGATGTAGGGGAGCATTATTTTGTGATGGGGAAAGCATCACTCAAGGTAAAAAGCAGAGACCTAAGTGAAAGCCAAATATCCACATCTTCTTCTCTGTCTTGGCATCATCGTTGGTTAGGTTGAACGAGAAATTCTGCAGAGAAAAAGAACCTGACATTGAAGAAATTAGTCTAATAACCTTCCTAATGCACCTCAGGTCAAACAAGTTACTGCTAGTGTTGTTGAAGCTTGATACCACATGAATTATTTATAGTTTTATTCTTATTTCATTCAATATATCATAGAGGTATGGCTGTGAAGTTGTTTAGTTGTCTTTGTGTTGTGATTCAAATGCTATGGGTACAGTAATGTACTTTGATCTTACAGTAATGGGAATATAAAGCATGATAACAGCAAAATCAACCTTCTAATTATAGTTATTATGCTAATATTAAAAAGTTTAAATTCTTTGATAGCCTTGATATTTAAATTTAAGACACCAGCAGGAAAGAGTTGGGAAGGACTTCATAAAATAATTATAAAGGGGAACTTTGTCCATCCTTGAATATTGCAGAAACCATTAAAGGAGCCAGCAGTCAGCTATATTGAAATTCATAGTGAAAAAGCCCTCAACATCAGAGTCCTTACAAAAGCAGCAAAGTCTTGACATTTAGAGCACGAAGGAAATCTATAACAGCTTTAATAATATCATGGAGAAATATACAGATGTACCCTGTATAACTGCTGGGAAAAACCTTTGCTGCATGGGATCCTTGGGGAATTTGGTGTGGAGCAGCTCCAGGAAGGGAAGTCAGTGCTTTGGGTTAAGCTGCAGCAATTTTATCAGCTGAGATTCTGATCCCTGAGTTCTAAATACTGGCCTTGTTTGTCAGTCCCATGGTGGTCCTACCAGAAAAAGTCAACTGATTAAATATAGTTTAAATCTTCCCCCTGTAACTTCTGCTCAATGTTGTGTTTGCCTTCATCCTAAATTTTGATGTCCTGGGGCTCTGCACTGTTTTCAGCAGTTGCTGTATTTTTGGGTGGGGGTCTGAACTTCCGTGTTAGGCAAAATTATTTCTGTGTAGTTTCTTACAGTTTGTCAGCAAAGCCCAGAAATCCAGGTCTACAAAGCAGAATCACTGTATATGAGTGGATTATTACTTCTTTTACATTTCAAATTTCTTAGAGCCAGTGTGATTAATTTCTTAGAATCCCCTTGACCTCTGGTATTCCATTTTAAGGAAGCTCTGTGTGCTGAGGAGGAGGGATTGGAAACTTCAGGGAGTCATGGGTGAAAATTAAGTGTGTGCCAAAATTTTGTTCTCAATCATGTGCTGTGTGAAACACTGGTGAGAAGTCCAAGTGCCACCCAGCATTTTAGGGAGAGGAGAGGGCACACAGAACATTCACTGGCCCTGTGTGTCCTGCACTGGTTTTTCACCCCTAATGACCCAGGTTTATGAAGTCCCAGACACCTGGGAGCTCTGAACACCTGAGGAGCAGCAGGGCCAGTGACTGCAAGAGGGAAAGGGGGTGGGAAGCTGGTGCTTTTCAAGGAGTGGGGACTGGTGCAGACACAGAGCAGCTCCTCCTTCCCCAGGGTGGGATGGCTCCATGGAAACTTTTGGAGGAAGCACTCAGGGTAGCAGCTTATTCTGAACTTAGTTTGGAATTGTGTTTCATGATAGTTACATCCCCCAAGTCATAAAAACAGAAGTGTCTGAGACCCATTCTCTGAATCTCTTCTTATCTTCCCCTTGCAGGTGCTGAATTTTCCATTAGTAAAGTGGGTAGATCACTTATGGGTCAGATGTTTCTTCACAGAAGTACTTGTGTGTATTAGGCAGCCATAGAAAGGACTAGGCTCAGGCTGCAGTGATTAAAGAATTTAAGCCCCTCAATATATATAAAATCTCTATTCTATAGCATGGCATGTTTTCACCAAACAGTTTCAAGGAGAAAGCAAGCATGTAATGTATTGGAAATGGAAAAGGTCTGCTGGATAGAAAGAGCAGGTGCCAAAAGAGAGAGGTTTCTATCAGATGTGGGGCCCTGGGGGCACACATTTGTTACTGCCAAAGGGACTACAGGGAACGGAGCAGAGGAAATTACAACATATTCAAACCTTTGAAGATGGTGTGATGCAGGTTCAATAACTGCCCCAAAGGAAGAAAGCACATCTAAATCACTTAATAGTACTTCTGTTGTCTTCCCCTTCTGTTCTTGTTTGAATTCAGGATATATATCAAATGTTTAAACATTTTTTTTTTCAAAATTTAAAACCATCTTTATTACCATACTGGTAAAAAATGAGTTAGTTTTCAATTTTCTAGAAGAGATAAAAATTGATAGATGGGCTTGAGAGAAGCAGTAGTATGCAGAGTGTTTGCCCTTGGGAAGGAGCTGCTGGGATGGAACCCAGCCATTTGGAGTCCCAGCAGCACAGATTCCTGACCCACGCTGTCTGGGACACACCAGAGAGCTCAGACTGCCAAAAGGTGCCATTCCTGCACTTCAAAGGATTTCACTTAGCCCAGGGTGTGAGGATCTGGCAGGTTGGATATATCCAGCATTCAGGTCAATGTATTTATCATGTTATCCTTTCAGGTTTGTTTAGTTTTTTGATTCTTTTTTCTTAGGCTCTCACAGCCAGTAACAACTTTTAAAATTTTATTAAAAAAAAGTTTCTTTTATTTAAATCAGTGTTCTCTTTTACATCTGAAGTATTAACCAGTGAACAGTAAAAATTTGGTCCTAGACTTTCACTGTTAATACACAAATTAAATTATGGAAGTGATTCTGTATCTTAATTGAGCAGGGCTTATTGTATAATAAAGTTGGGTCCGCTTACAATTCCTGCACCTTTTTGAATCATTTCAAGTGTAGCAGTGATGAGGAACACTAAACCAGCCTAAAATGCATCATGAATTTTCATCATATCTTCCTTGTGAGGTTTTCAAGCCTTGCATGCTCGACAGAGCTGGTGCAGAGATTTGCTCTTTAAAGGGAACACTCCCCATTTGCAGGGCACTGGGCAAGGTGAGCTGTCCCTTGGCACCTCTGCTCCCCTCCTGCCTTAGGACAGAAGGGATCTGGTGTCCCACAGAGCCACCTTCCCTCCTAAGGACTCCTTCTGCAGGCTCTGGGTTGCCCTACACAGAGGATTAACCCTTGCTGCAGCCATCAGCTGTGCTATCTGTGATGCCTCTGATGACCAATTTCCCCTCTGAGTCTATGCAAACAACATTATGGAATTTAGCTAAATGAATCCTGCCAGTGTAAGGGCATTGAAGCCATCAAAGTGCTTAAGAATTTCCAGGAATTGCTGCAAAACTCACCTAATTAGTTATAAAATATTGAACTGGCTTATTGGACTCCAGCCTCTGGTCTTTTCATTCTCACAGTTGCTGTGCTGACCAATATGTAACTTCATACTTTTAAAAGTTATGTGTAGAGTTATGAAATTCATTTTACAAAAGCAAAATATTTTCTTCCTATGAAGCAGTACAACAAGAGATGTTTATAGTAGTTGTTATTTTAAATAGGTATCACTTTGGGTTTATTTAACTTTTTTAAAATGAGTTTTTTTGCCCGCAGTTAGAAAAGACTGGGTAAAAAAAGAGTAAGATTCGAGACTATTTTAAATAATATTTTGTATTCCAAAGGATAAATTGCATTAGTGTTCTGGGGTCTTCCTGGAGGTACTAGCATATTACTCTTGCAGATAATTCTGCATTTTAACATCTGAAAATAGAGACTCTGTGGCTAAATGTTCCAGCGTTCTGAACTGAGAGGAACAAAAGGAACTTCTCAGTAACCACTTTAGAGGCAGTTTTTAAGGAAAAATGATTTTTTCGTTTAGATGAGAGGGCAGTTTAACAACTTCACAGAAATGAGTCAGAGGGATTTTTTGTAAAACAGTAGCTGGTAAATCAGCATTGCCACTGGCTCTTTTAGGTAAGCATCTAACTTTTTCTTGTCTATAATTATCACAGAGGTGGTAGCAGTAAATACAGTGAAAAATTATGCTACCTATAAAATACAGAGTAGCTCTGTATTTATAATGTAATATTTATCCCCCTTTGTTTTTTGTTTTTTGTTTTTTTTTTTAATTTGTGTATTTAGTATTACTTGTTAGGTAAATTTCATTAGCTCCTGAAACTGTTGCAGATGACAAAATAAAGAGAAGAGCTGTTAATTGAACTTAATGAACAGTTGAAAATGCAAGAATGAGCCATTTGATCACTAAGCTCACCAGTGTCAGTGTTTCTGCAAGGGCAGAAGCGATGCTCTGCTTTTGGACCTGTGCAATCCTGTCCCTGCAGTGCAGACTGCAGATTCCTTGTTTTGTTTCGCATTTATTTTTTTTTCCCCCCTTAGAATCTGAACCTCTAAGTAACAAGGTTCACAGATTTCTAAACGAGAATTTCAAATCTCTTGATACCTTGGAGGGGAAGTAATAGAAATAGATTTTTGCTCCCTTAGGGCTTAGCTCCTGCAGGTTTTGCTGCCCCTGAGGGACGTTTGCTGCTGCATGGTGTTTTCAGGAGGATGCTCAGCACTCCCAGCTTGCAGAGCTGTTTTCCCAGGCACTCCTTAGCCTGCATCCTTTGGCTCCTGGCTGTTAGGCTGGCATTAAGGCTGTGCAAAGCTCAGGGTCAGGTTTTTGCTGTGCCTGGCAGTGCAGGGGCTTGGGAGGAAACCAGACCCGGGTGTTAACTCTGCACCCGGGCTCATTAACCCTGCCCAACGCAGAAATACCCCGAGGCAGCTGTGGATATGCTCATAAAGGAATCATTGGATGTTAATTCTTCAACATGGTTTCCACTTACACAAATCCTGGTTGCCTAGATTTCAGAAAGGACAACAGGATTTGTGCCATAATGAGGTTTTCTGCATTTTGAAATAATAGTGCATTTAGCGTTTCTCTTGTTATGTTACCTGGTTTAAAAAAGAATTTTGCAAGAGAAGGTTTATATTAAATTACTCATATCTCTAGTTTATTCTCCTAAGATTCTGCAAAAGACTTTTCTATGTATTTGGATGACAGTATATGAGAATATACTATGTCTTTTTTTAATAAATAGCAGAAAAATTAATTTTCTGATTGCAGTCATATTAGACATAGAAAAAGCAAAATATTTTAATTTCAATATCCTCCTTTCAGATGCACAAAGTAAATTGCAATTTAATTTTTTTTCAAAAGCGCTTTTTACATATTTTGCAGTAGTGCCCTTTAATCTCAATATATTGTTTTATTTTTATTAGACTTCATAAATATATTGACATATCTGTAACACTAAACATGAAGCTTCCAATGCAAGAGTTTGTACATAGTCCATATCCAAATGTCACCATTATTTCATTTAAAAGATCCCAGCATGTCTACCTCATGATCCTTATAAACTCTATAGTACTCAACACTTTTTCTTGCTACATTCATTAAAATTAAGCACCCTTCCCCTACCCCATCTGTAAACATCAAGTCAATTGGCAGCTAGCACATTTCCCAGTCAGCAAGCAGTATTGTGAATTTTATCTTCTCTTGCAGAAATCAATTCGTCTTCGTTGCAGCAGATGAAATTTCTTGTAACACCTCTGCAGGTAACAATCATTGATACTTCTTGATGCATCCATCCAGGTCTCAATATCCTTTTTCACATGCTGCATTTAATCGTAAGACAAAGCCTAGGAAAGTCCATAGTGTATAAATCTTGGGGATAGTTTAATGAATTTATAGCTTCAGCCTATAGGTTCTGCCATATAAAAGCCATTAGGTTATTTTGCTGACTTTGGTGTTTTGTTTCCAGTTTATGGTATGGCCTAGAGTGTAAGGATGTGTTAAACCTTGTGATAAAAGCTTTAGGACTGTGACTTTCAGAAGTCAAACCAAACAGAAGTGGTGAGAAGAGCCAAGGCTTAGATGTGTGCAGGACATTGTAAGTGCTATAGATGTAACAATTTTCTTTTCAACTCGTTGGGGGCAAATGATGCCCACGAGGGTATTGCAGACCCTAAAGCACTCACAAAGTCTATCCTATGGATGAGATAGTGGGAGAGAGGGTCTGTGCCTTCAGAGGATCGCTCTCTAGTAAGTAAAAAGTCTCCATGTACTGTCATGTTGTAAGCCATGGGTACAGAAGAATGAACAATGCTTTTAAAAGGTTTATTTATTTTATTTAAAGTTATTGAATATGTCAAGAGGTTTTTCTCTCTTTTAAGCAATAGAGTTTGAACAAGCTTAGTCTTAATTCAGGTAAGGATGGTGTTATGTTGCTACATAAGAAATCAAAAGGCTAAAATAAATAGTAATGGTGCTGGGACTTATTCTGCAAATAATGTTGTGCAAAAAATCAAGTTCATAGAACTTCTCATATTGAAGGATGAAAGGGTATATAGTGTGAAATCAAATGTTGGTATTAAGAAGTGTTTGCTGATAGAGTTTTTTATTAGCAGAAATAAATGAAAGGTGACGAGATTTCTGTTTATGATTATCTACATAGAAACAAATAGAGAACATTTATTTATGGAAAAGATGATCATAGATAAACCCAAAATATGATAAAATTGTCTTAATTTCTATGAAGCACTTTTGGTGGTAATCTGAAAAGTTCTTCTGTAGTTAAACCTGATTTAACATAGATTTTTCCAAGTCCTATAAATTATGAAGTAAATACATTTTGAGAAGCCAACATTTGTCACATTCTTCATATCACTCAACTTGGATTTTGACTTTGGTTATTCCACTTGAGCTTCCTGCTCAGCTCTTCATTGAAGAGAGCTGTGGTAGAGAGGCTGCTAATTTGTAAATCTGAGCTTTGCTAAGTAAGAACAAAATATTTATTTTAGCACTTTTTAAACTTGTAATTTTTGAGTTAGATGAGGGGTCTGTGGGTCCAGTTTTGCAAAGTGAACCCTTCTAAGCAATAATTCTTGTTCTAGTAAAGAAATTTTTCTCTCTCAATTCAGGCACAGTTTAAGTGCCCAAGACTTTATTGCAGATATTCCATATACAACTTTTTTAGAATTCCAATCAAAAATATATTATTTATGTAAAATATGAATTTAATTTATAAGTGCCTTCAGTGAACTTTAAATAAAAGGAAATGGATCTCTGTGTGTACTAATTAAAACTTTTCAGTTTACCAGTTGATTACCTATGTTGAATTGATTCAACAATAAGGTATTTTTGCAAGGCATGGTTTTGAGCATTTGATAAACACATCCATCACAGGTGACTATGGGCGACTTTTTTGCACTAAATATGAACGAGAAAGGTGATGAAAAGCCTGTACCTGCTGTTTCTTATATACCTAAGTTTCAGTAATAGAATTTAAATGACTTTTGGCTTCATAAAAAAGTAATTCTCCAGCCCGTATTCCTGTGAGTCAAATTGCTAAAGTTGAATTTGGTCTTTTGGATTTGTTAGTTGACTTCCAACTATTTTTATTATCTGATGTTTTATGTTTTAATACTTGGAGCAAAAATAGAGATACTCTGAGAACCAAAACTAACCTTCCTGTGATTTTTCAGATGCATGCAAATCAGCTGTAGTATGATTTTATAGTGCTTTTTTTAGTGCTCCTAAGCTCAATGACAGTAATTCCACTGTGTTTGTAAAGTTGATATCAAGTGAAGATACTTATAAACATGCTCAATGTTTGAAATGTGAGTATATATACGTTTGTATTGCCTCCCTGTAAAGGATGGGTGTGTTTGTGGATTTCAAACAGTAATATATAACAAGTAATGCTTTGGCTGGAGCTTGATCATCAATTGGAAATGGGAGGTCTTGGGTGGTTCTGCTGGTAATGTTCATTCTTTTCTTCTCAATCCTTCATCATTCCTGCCAGAGGATACTTAGCCCTCAGCCACATGCTCTCTTTGTATCTCTTTTTATTTGGTAATACAGTAACCTTGAATAGATGAATGTGTTAATGAGTGATTTGTGTCCAGAAACACATTTCTGTTTGTGTATCTCTGTCTGTTCCTGAATGCACATGACAGAGGGAAACCTCCTCATCTATCTGACAGAGGGATCCTTCCATGGGAAATTTAAAAGCATTTCACTCTTCATTGCATCCAGTGCATTCTGAGGCTAAAAATAATTACTGTTCAGAAGAGAAGTTCTGCACTTCTGGGATAGATCTTCTCTGGCAGACATGATTAAAGGGTTTGCAAGCAGATCTGAACTAGAAAAGAGACAGGGAAACTATGAGAAACTCCTCTTGGCTTGATGATGGAATTTTAACAAGGATCTCTGAGGACCTTCCTTGAGCAAATTGCTGACTATAGTTGCACTAGGGGAGAATTAATCCTGGGGTTCTTGTCTGATGGGGGCAATGGGCAGCTGCCCCGTCAGTCTCTGGATAAATCAGAATGAGACCCAGAATAAACCTGTGGCTTATTTACTTGTTGGTTGCAGAACATTGTTCATTTTGCAGCTTTAGCGTTCTTAGTGAATTTTTCAAATCAGTGCTCAATCTATTTTTCTGTTTCCTCTTTTAGGTTTTGTAACATCAAAATTCATAGTTTGGAAAGAAAAAGCATTTTTAGTGTCTTTTGCAAGTGCATTCTCAGATGTACCTGCAAATGACATTTTATATTTTTTGTGTAAAAATGGGACAGGATTATTATTTTATATTTATATTATCTCTCTCTCTTCTTCCAGTTTTTAACTATTATCCAGCCTTTATGTAGAAGCAAAAAAAAAATCCAGTGTTGATGTATGCTTGGTATTATTTTTCTCCCAAGAGTATTTGCAGTTTATGATTTTGAAATAACAGAGAGAAAGGCAAGGGTTTATATAAAGCTGAATTTGGAATGAAGTATGGTGGAAGTGGATATAACACCTGTCCAATTGTGACTGTATTTATTTACATTTTTGAGCAGAATCAGTCCCAGGAGAAAGGATTCTGTCTGTGTCTGCATGCAAGCAAAAGAAATGCTTTATAAAGCTTTAGAAGTTGACAGTCATAAATTAAGTTATTGACCTCCATTTGGAGAAAGATACAGTCTCCAAAATAGATTAAACATTTTGAAAGGTTTAGCTTCATAACTCCAGGAAAGATGTTGAATAAAAGCAAGCAGCTTCAACAAGCAAACCGCGGGGTTTGTGCCATTGAAATATTTGAAGAGAATATTGGCCATTTTTAACAAATGAAATTGCTCCAGTCATTGCAATTTCCCTGTATACTATCATTAACCTGTCAGCACTAACACTGCCACAAGTTTAATTCATCGAACAATAGCAAATATGGAGACACTGATTTAAAACAAATTAATGTTTGATGAAGTGCTTAGAGTGGCTGCAGTGCCTGTTGTGGCAAACCTACCTCTGCCAGGGTAGGTAAATAAATAATTGCAGCTGGTCAGATTTTTGCCAGACAAATTTGCATACATCTCATTGACCTGTTCATGTGTCTGGTAGGCGATAGTGATTAGATCATACTCTTAAAATGGAATTTGAAAGAGTTCAATCCAAACTCTTGGGAAGAATGCAGCTTCAGAGGTGTTTCTTCAGCCTGTTAGAATTACTGTGTGAAGACATATGCTCAGTTGAGAGAGGTTCTTACCTTTTACTGTTGCTGCCAATGGGTTTGACTTCATTTCATGAAGCAGTTTGGGAAAAATAACCATTTTCTGTGAGATGCTTTTATTATGATGCTGTGCTCTTCTGCTAATCAAATAAAAAATGAAGATGAAGGAGCATCATATGGTTTCTGTTCTAGTATTTATTTAAGGCTGTACTGCTGTTCCCTGTGAAAAATGGCAGATAGTGAAGTTTTTGCTCCGGAAAGACTAGGAAGTGTTGCACTAATGCACAAAATTAAACTTCTTCTATAAATTCAAGTGTCCTTTATGTTGGCAGTTTAAACTTGCATTTACTGCTGCTATAAATAGTTCCTTATATGGAATTCCATTTGTCACAGCTTTTACTGCTCTGGGTAGTCGTGTGCTGAAGATGTTCAGCTATTGGACCAGTCGATAAAAATCAGTAAACACTTTGATTATCCCCTGTTCTCCTTTGATGAGGGCTGATGGATTCCTGTTTGTCAGCCCTGGCTGTCACTGTGTGTGTGCCAGCCTGCCCGCCCGGTGCTCACGGTTCTGGGTCAGTCCGCATGGCTGCTCAAACGTGACAACACCGCAAGATTAAGGAAAGCTGAGGTCCTGTCATTTGTAAATGGAGGATTTGCAATGTGAAGCTCCTTTGATAACAGAAATAGTGAATTATCTGTGTTTGTCCTCAACAAGTGCCTGTAGGCACGTGTGCATCTCCTGGGCTGGTTTTTTAATGAAGCAATTAGATTGGTTTTTCTCTGGTAGGCTGAAAATAGAGCACATGAAAGATGATGTGTGTGTGTGCATGTATGGATGCCTGTATACAAGTCCATTAAATGAGCAAGGATTCACTTCTAATATCTTGAGATTATCATATTGCAAATAAATAAAACAATGCTATAAATAACACATAAAACAACGCTATGGTTGCAGAACTTTATACATGATCACAAAAGACTGCTTTAAAATTTTATAAATAATGTACTCAGTATATTTATTATTGCACTAGGTGAGAATTTCTTCAAGCTTTATTGCCCTAAATATAACAGCAATAGTAATAAGAAAGTGTTTTACAGACCTAAGAAATGCTTTCTTTTCACTGGAATAGAGTTGGGTTTAGGTGTCACCTGATGGCAAGCCTCAGATTCCCCAGTGGCTTTTTTTAATAAGTTTATATAAAATCTAAGTTTCTTGGATAGAAGCTACACAGAAAGGTGGTGGTGCATAGAATTCTGTTTGACTTTTGACTAGGCATCAGCTTCAATTCCTACCCTGGTGGAAATCCACACAGCAAGACTGAAACTAAATGAGAGATCTTAAGCTGAGATCTGTGCCTAGGATTGCTGCAGTTTGCAGTTATCCAGCATCAGCTTAGGAGAAAGTCACCTGTGCTGCTGTCTGTTACCCTTCTATGTTTCTGCAAATTAACCAGTATCAATCATGTTCATTTAAATGTTTTAGAAGATGGCAGCTCAGCTTTGGCTGGCTGCAAGCATCTCACAAATTTTCAAAGATACAGGCTAGCAAACAGAAGCAAAATTAAAACCACATCTGAGCATCAGTGAAACTTCTGCAAAACATGCCTGTCAATTAGCAAGGAAATTAACTGGCCAAACTAAGATGTGACATACATAAGTAAGCAGCCAAGAATTGGAAATTCATCTCTACAGAAAAGTCTGCATAGGCTTCTCTACTTTCTCTTTTCCCCAGCTTGCAGGAAAAAGTAAACAATGCTTTTAATATTTCATCAATGACATATTTATGAACATCCTTTCATGGAAACCTTTCATTATTGCCCTCTACCCTTGGTAGACCCTGGTCAAGTTTCTTATCTCTGAGAAAATCTGGGGATGTTAGTGCTGTAGTGATAAAAATCCCTTCTGGCTCTGCAGGCATACAGGAGTTCAGCCCTGCAGTACATCTGGAAGTTTCACTCTTTATTGTGCTGCCTGTCACTTCCTAATTCTTTCTCTGCTCCACATCACAAATCTGTAGCACATTATAGGTCATGGAGGAGGAGGATGCTATGAATAAAGTATGTGATGGTCCTGCCTTGTACAGTGACCTCCGTGTTTGATAGCGTGCATTCAACGCTTGCCAAGGAGAATTTGAGCATTCTTAACCTTTCCAATCAAGGCAAATGCCTGGAAATTGTTTCGATCAGCAGATTTCAGTTACCTTAAACTTAAGTAAAAACTTCAGAGACATCTTTGTGCATTGTCTTCTGAGGGAGAGAGAGACCCGTTGGTGATTCAGGTGCCTGAAATGCCCGGAGTCCCTTGGTGTTAATATCTAAAATGAAGTAATTGGTTGCTTGCACATTCTTTGAACACCACAAGCAGACACCATCCTACCACAGTGGGATGAATTTTAGGTTAAAGGTTGAATTTTAGGTTAAATGATGAATTTTAGGTTAAATTTTAGGTTAAACCTGCTGCACAGGTTCAACCCATTGAGCCCAAAATACTGCTCAGCAGTGTGGTGTGTGACTGGTGTGCACAAGGAGGAGCTGTGCTGCTGGTGTCATCTCTCTTGGGATCATCCTAGTTCAGTGACCAAGAGGAAGAGCACCAAGTTAGTTATTGGACTAATTTCTGCATTTATGTGGTATTTAGGCCAGGTAAACTTGCTTTCCTTGTATTCCTTCCAGAAGCAATTTTATTATTTGATTGTTCAATTGAAGTTGAAGTGGGTAAAGAGTGGATAATATTGGGGGAAAGTTAGAAAGATGAGCTTCCCAGTGGCACACAGCTTTGCTTGTAATATGCCTGAGGTCAGGGTTTGATCTGAAATTGTGACCAAGTTTTAACTTCTCTCTTTATACCTCTTAAGCAGGTTCATAATTTTCTGTAGTTCCTCCAGCAATATTAGATTTGAAAAAATGGAGGGCAGTTGATAATGATAAGTAAAACAAGTGTATCAAATTCTTTAAAATTCTCCTTCTATACCTCTCAAATCACTTGAGGAAAATGTGTTAACTTGGTTCATATTTTATGTGGTGAATTTTTCCTTATTTGTTAGTGTGTATGTTATTTATGTCTCCAGTATTGGAGCTCCACTGTCTGTCCCAGGTGTGGGAATTTAAAATCCTGAAATGGCATTGATGATCAAACAGGCACAGGATTCCCCAATTTTTAGAGATTTCAACAGCACCTACTACTGATTACTTAGAGAGCTACTCCCTTTCAAAGGCCCTAACAAAATAAATCTTACATTTTCCCTTTTTAAGTTACTTAAAAAAATGAATAAACAAGAAATTGTCATTTTATTTTAGCATTTTTTTAGCTTTTTTAAGTACTTTAGCATTTTTCAACCCTCTGCTGAAAATGGTTGAAGGAATTAAGGCATAGCATAAGTAAAGATCATGCCATCTATTGGTGAATTGCTTATGGCTACATTTATAGAAATTAGCATGGTTACACTGGGGTTTTTTCTCAGTTATTTCCCAGGAAGTTGTTTGTCCAGCTATTTAAGAACCAGTGTCAGAATGTTAGCAAAATGCTAGCAAACATGTTTTTTCCTCATGCTGTCCTGAATGCTTGTCCCAGATACAGTGGAAAATAGAGGAGCACACCTTGTTCTAGTTAGCGATGCATCAAAATTGTTCATCAGCTGTGTTCTGAGACAAGAGTTTGTGCATATTGCTTTGGCTACATTGTTTTATCATCCTGTAAAATACACAGAGAATGGCATTGACTATTAATTTATTCACCACCTTACCATTGGCACGTCCTAAATTTCAGTAAGTTGTTTACCTAGAATGATAATTTGCAGTGTAAATGATCACAAAGCATTTAAATGCCACTAATTGTAATGAGGAGTAAGCAGGCTGGCATAGCAGTGAGTAAGTGAAGCAGTGTGTGTGGGACTGAAGCAGCTTACTGATTTGCAGTGTGACAATATAGTTTAAATCCTTCTTCCTATTTGCAGCCTGGAAATCAGAATCTATTCTGCTAACCTTCTGAGCTTCTAAATTTCGTGTCATGCAAGGGCGTGTTTAAAAATTAGCATTTAAAAAGAAACCCACTTGCTTTAAGTTTAAGCTGACACTGTTCCTTTCCTCTGTGGAAATGAAATTTATTAATCATAATAAAACCATCATATTCTGAAGGTAGAGGTCACCCTGAGGAGAAAAAAAAAAGTCTATTCATCACAGAGGAATTTCAATGCATCTTTTTCACAGATAATATCTGAGCATGTGTTCTTTCCCCTTTGGAAATATTTTCATCCATGTTTGTGCTTCCGTATGTCAAGTGTATTCAGGAGCGTGCAGAAATGAAAATTGTGCAGTTTAATTTTATATATTTTCTTTTACAGAAGATTTGGAAGGATTCTTTTTACATTTTATTTTGTGTTTACATTGGATATATTTGTTTAAGTGGAATTTCAATATCCTGTAAAAGAAAAACAAGTGTTTGTTGTTTTAACAAGAATATAAGCATCACTAATTCTGCAATAACATTTCTATGTTAATATCACAGTAAAAGCTTTAGCATTATTGTAATATAAATATAAACCATTCTTTTTAAGGAGCAAGGATTAACTTTGGTCACAGTTCTCACATTAGGATTTCTTCACAACTCTTGTTTTAAGAAAAGAGACATGGTTTATATAGAAGGATGGAAAAGGCAATGTAAAACACTGACAATAAGTCATTGCTGCTTTGGAAAAAGGGTAATAAAAATGTACTCAGAAGTCAATACTGGGTTGAAACATCATATTTTCATCCTTTGAAATTGCTTAATGTGCATGTTTATCCATATTTTTTCCATCAGTGGTCAAGATTTCTGTTGAATATTGATATAATAATATTATTAGCAACATGGTTTATTGCATCAATGTTGTAAACTTGCCAGTTACTTCAGCAGCTGGCTTAAATGTAATAATAATTTAATACAGCCTGAGCCCTGGTATCCAGGCTTGGTCCTTCCTTACAAGAGGCCCTTGCATTTGGGCTACTTGATGCCATCCCAGGTGGCCTCTTGGATTTTGGTTGTGAGGCACAGCCCAGGGTCCTGCAGGAATGGGAAGTGGGATGGAGGCAAAATGCAGCCCTAGCACTGGACTAAAATCAATGTATTTTTTACAGATAGAGATTTACAGCCCTTGCTCAGCATTGCAGCGATACCAGATAATCAGGAAAAAATAAAAACCAAGGAAATATACTACTTTCCATTGATACAAAAGTAATAATCATGGCATTAAGCATGTAAAATAATAGTATATGCAATTCCTCTTGCATGTTGCTAAGGACATGAAGGAAATATGTCTGCCTTTAAATTAATCGTTTTCCCTTCCTAGATATTTTCTTACTGTTGGAATGAAATTTGGCTGGGAAGAATTAAAATAATAATGACATTTTAAATTCTCAGACTTTAAAAATTGGCATAGAGCAGTAGTGTCTTCTTCCCTTCAGTGCAGGTAAAAGAGACACAAGGGATTCTGTTCTTGAGTATTTCAAATCGTGTTTGCATCCTGATGTGGAGGCTTCCAAGGCTGAGGGTTATGCAAGTTCTTCCTACCAGAGAGGCTGCAGAGTGTGTCAAGCCTGCTCAGAGAACTCTCAGACTGCTTTTCCAGCTCAGAGAGTCACCAAGTCCTTTACCCAACACAGACTGATGTGAGCTGCTTTCCTTCCCTTGCTTTTCCAGTGGGAATTGCCCGTTTCCTTTCTTGGGGAATTTCTTAGGATAGGTGTTCTTGGATGCCAAGTATTTAAATAGAATAGATATAAAAATTGAATCCCTTACTCATCAATGCTTTGGAAGCAAAAGAAGAACTCGTGTATTTTATACAAGCCTTTTACACATATTTTCCTGAGTTTCAGACCAGTTCTTAAGGAAAGCAATTGCCTAACACACTGCTAGCCCTGGAATTTCATGTATCCCTCTGATAGCAATGAAGACTTCTCTACCCAAATCTAAAGCAAACACAGCTGTGGGGTGAGATACAGAGCCCACACTCACGAACTTGGGGTGCTTAAATAAATTCATTCATTTTTAATGTATTATCCGTTCATAGGAATTTGGATTTACTAAGCAAACAGGGCAGTACAACTGAAGGCTTTCAGCTACAATGGTTGCACTTTGAAGTGAAACATCCGGGCTTTAGAATGCTTTATAAGAACCTAGATACTCTTACACTTGCTGAAAATGCTGCACTCCTGCTGGGGAAAAAAAAAAAAGTCTAATTCAAAATGCTGAATATGAGCACCTGTACACTTGGAAGTTTGTTCTTACTGAACTGTTTTCTACTTTTTGGTTTTTTCCATCAAGATGTGTGGTTATGTATTCTTGGAAAAGGAAGGCATTTGATTTCTCTGAGTGTGGGGCCCTATGTTTGTGCAGAGAGTGAGAGACAGGGATGTTCAGTCTGTCTTTTCCATACTGAGCACTTTAGTGGGCAGAGTTGTCACAGGAGGTGATTTGCTGCATTTCCATATGAAAGGAATGCCTCATAATCTGGGAAATGTTGGCTCAGTGAGATGGAGAATTAAGGATTTATTGTCTATGGTAATTTCTGCTCCCTCCTTGAAGATGTCTCTGGGTAGGTGGGAATGTGTAGTGCAGATAATTTGGTCCTTTTCTCTACCTCACATCCAGGACCCACAGTAGTGGGTGGTGGAGGATTGCATATGCCATGGAAACATTCCTTTCTCAGCTTTCCCTCAGCTGGTTAGCTCAGAATCCACTAATCAGATTCTGCTTGTGGAGGAGCAAATATATGATAATAAAATAGAACAATTGTCCTCTTTTCAAAAAAAAGTAAGTTTGTACATGAATTTGAAAAAGAAGGTAGTTACAGAGAATGGGACCAGTCTGTGGTTACTGTTCACATAAGACTAAAAACCAATTTTTTTTTATTTATTTTAAGAGCTACCAAGGGCATTGTTAAACCTTGCTTGCTGCATTAGCCCTCGTATTCAAGACAGCACTGTAATTACAAGATTGCTTTTGTTGGTCTGTGTGACACCTGAGAGCAAATGAAAATTGTTTGATTATGGGAAATATGTGAGACACTTGCAGTGGAGGCTGTCCTGGCTGGCAGGTCCATCTCACTGATGGGGCTCCCTGTGTTCCCCAGGCTGGGCAGCAAAGCTCTGTGTGCCAAGGTGAGGCACAGCACCAGGGACTCAGGGAAAGCAGCTCTGAAGTAGTTTCAGCCATAAGGATTTTGTGTGGGGAGAAATGACAAAAATCTGATTTTCCCATCACTGGCTTTGCCTGGTTGTAGCAGGAAGCTGGGCCTGCAAGCTGAGGCTTCAGCTGTGCTGGGTTTTAGGGAGGAGCAGGAGTGTGCACATCCTGACACCACGTGCCTGCCATTGCTCCACAGCCCCTCTCCTCAGCC